>NC_046154.1:99343779-99350091 GCF_011064425.1 Rattus rattus
CTTATCGGGGTAATTGCATTTCCCTAATTTTTACTCTTAGATCTCAATCTTGGGGTGAACAATACTTAAGTCTGAAAAACAAATATCAAAACGATGTAAGGAAAATCCACTAGCTTTCAGTTAATTACAAATATCCATGCACATAAATCAAGAATTGTAACCTTCTTTATAAAAATAAAATGTCTAAAACCCTAGTTATTTGGGGAGGGATAGCACGGCAAGCTGGACTCAAACTTAAAATCTACCTTCCTTGTTCTCCATACCAGTAGGGCTTGTTCTCAGGTTTAAAACCTTACTCTTTTGTCTCAGAATAATATTTTCTGAAGACATCACTGATTAACCATCTTGTAGTTTGATTTCACCTGTCTTTTGTGTAGGGATAAGATCTTTCCCAGTTCATCCAATGTGTGTTCACTTTAGGATCATGTAGGAATGACAGACTCAAGGAGTTAATACCACTAAAATTCTTTATAACAGATTTAATGCATCTAGGAGGTATGGAAGTGGTGTCTTTTTGGTCTCTTCTACCTGGAGTCTGTCTATTCCTGATTTTTAATTGTGTCGCTTCTTTGAATGATATTCTAGCATCTCAAAAATCTCACTAGGGTTCATGTGACAAAGCTTTACTTCTATAGAATTTCAAAAGACAGGGCACAGCAATCAAGAGAAGATTCTTCGAGGGAACTACTCTGAGGATTGGATACTTGTTTACAAATGTAGTCCTTAGATGAACAACATCCAATATATTTTCATTATTATGAATCACTGGAGTGCAAGCATGTCTGATGATCTTTGCCTAAACAAGACAACTCTAATTCAATCTAATTTCATTTCTATCATGGTGACAGCATCCTGAGGAAAAGTAACTTAAGAGATAAAATACCTTTAGCTTAAATTCCAGTTATAATCCATCACTAAAGTTCTGGAAGTCTAGGCATAAACTCAAGTAGCTATTCATATCACACCAGTAGCTAAGAGGAGAAAGAAATAAATACATCCTAGTAGAATTCCTTGCTTCAGCTACCTTTCTTCCATCTTCTGCAGTTTGGGACACTGTGCCTACAGAATGATATCATTCACAATGCACTGATTTCTCATATATCAATTAATCAAAACAGCCCCCTCAGGCATTGTCTAATGGCTAATATGGTCTAGAAAATTCTTTATCAAGATTCTCTTCCCAGGTGTTAGAGGTTATGATAATCAAACAGTTAAAACTAACCAGATTAAATTTACAAATGAGTTCCTATAATGTATAAAGGACTTTAGCATAAATATTTAAATGAATCTTGACTGCATTAAGACAGTCTTCTAAACAGTAACAAGCTGGATAAAACCTGAGCGAAGCATAAGCATTTACTTTAAATAAATGTACAATCGTGGTAATCACAGGATAGGCACACTAGGTTAAATATTAAAATATGAAATTTTATAACATCATTTACTATCAGCAAGGATCCCAATAGAAAAATTGGTGAATTTCAACACTGGCAAAAATATATGCTTACTTCATATGCATACTTCATATGGACAAAAGGTAACAAACCAACCACAACTACATACAATTATAAGCCAATCATAAAGTGAATCATTTAAATTCACATTTTAAATTTGCCTAGTGTGGTAGTTTGAATGAAAATTCCTCCCCACCTCAGGTTCATTATATTTGAATACTTAGTCCTCAGTTGATGAAATTGTTGGGAATGATTAGGTGTGACCTTGTTGGAAACTGTGTCAGAGTTTAGGGTGGAATTTGAGGTTTCAAAAGACTCATGCCATCACATCAAGGCTGGATGAAGTAACCTAATAGGAGGAAAAGAACCCCACAAGTAGGCAATAAAGTCAGGATATCTCCCATTCCCACTGTTAGGAACTCTACAAGAATACCAAACTAGATAGCCATAACACTTATGCAGAGGACCTATGTCAGACCCCTACAGACTCCCCGATCTCCTCGACCTGCTATGAGTCATGGTCAGTTGATTCTGTGAAACCTGTTCTTATGTTCCTGACCTCTCTGGTCTCTCTGTTACTTCCTCCCCCATTCCACAGGACTCTCCAGGCCTCACCTAATGTTTGGGTGTGAGAGCCTGCATATGCTCCCATCAGTTGCTGGATGAAGTCTCTCTGGTCTCTTTGATGACAATTCGGCTAGGCCCCCGGTCCCAAAACACACTCTGCAGGAAAGACAAACTGCAGATTGAAGGCTTTGTGGCTGAATTGATGCCCAAATCCCTCTGTTTGAAGTCTTGTCTGATTATAGAAGATGACATGTTCAGGCTTTGTGTCACCCATTACTAAGGGTTATTGCTAAGGTTACTTTCATAGATTCCATGGAGTTCCATTTCACTAGGTGTCTACCTCATCTGCCAAATGTCCCTCAATTCAAGTCATTTCTCCCTCTCCCCGCACCTGAATGGAGTGGGGTTTGGATCTGGGCCAGGAAGACTAGGGTGAGAAGAGGGAGAGAAACTGCAGTCAGGGTACATAATATATGAGACAATAAAAAAAAATTTAAAGACTCATACCATTCTCAGTGATTCTCTCTCTGCTATTTGGGGGATAAGAGCTCTCAGTTGTTCCTTCATTCCACCATAATGAACTCTAACTTAGAGAAACTGGGCAATTAAATGGTTTCTTAGAAAAATTGCCTTGGTGATGGTACTATATCACAGCTAGAGTAACTGAGAACACGTTGATACCAGGCAGTGGGCTATTGATGGGATAGGCCAGACCAACTTTGGAACGTAGGACTAGAAAAGTGATTGAACTCTATAAGTGGGGATAGATGGTGGGTCATTCTAGCATGCTGTACAAAAATGTTGGACAAAAAGAAATACAAAGTGCACAGACTGATGGGAAAACAAAACCAAAAAGTTTAATGTTGGAGAGCCCTGATCCAACATGGAATAAAGGGAGTGGTGCCCTCAGGGAAATGCTCAACCAAAATGAGCTTCCAACCTGTAAAATGGAGAAGGCTGGGGAATTTTCTGCTCTAAAAAACAACAAAGAGAAGCTTTAGCAAATGGACGGAGCTGGCTTCCACCAAAAGTAGGCACCGAAACTTGCCAGTGCTGTCCATGTGGTTCTGACTTTAGAATCATGAAAGATCTACTAGTAGAGAGAGTGGGAATCTTGCTTCGTGGTTAGGAAAACCACTGTATCAAGAAGATCCCTGCATAGTGCCACGAGAGACCACTTGCAAAGTTCTGAAAGTGAAGCCAGACTTGAATTGGAATCCCCAAGATGTTGGAGAGGCTAGAGCCATAAGATATCTGCCAAGGAGAGCGTCAGACAGAGTACAGAACTAGCCTCAGAGAGAGAGAAGTGTTATATACTCGGGAAAGCTGGAAGGGAAGAGCTATAAAGTAAACCCTTTAACATTGAACTTAGAGTCTCAGAATTTGGAGTTTTTCCTTCTGGTTTTCTGTCCTGTAGAGCAGGTCTCAGTCCTGTCCAACTGTAGTTTGCTATCTCCATAACAGTTAGTGCTATCATATGATAATATGATTGGGCTTATCTTGCCTAGCATGTTAGGAGCATAAACTGTAGAGTTTATAGCTTTGAATGACTACTGAGGCCTTTTATAACCAAGCACTCTGCATAGCATCTTTCTGACAATACTGATACTTTCTATGTCTTTGTTTCCTGTTACCATTGACTGTGTAATTAATTAAATGATTAATTTCTAAATCTGTTCATAAAGAAAATCCTAAACAAAATCTATGTATGGGATAAGAGTTTCATGTTACCAGAAAATGTTGTTTCATACTAACTTTATTTTAGTTGTCTTCTGTTTCTCTAAAATACTTATTTTATAAGATCAGTTTCCTCTTTTCAATTCTGCATGAAGATTTTTACTCATTCTCAGTTTACAGAATTGGCATTTGAAAGTGTTAAATCGAGACTCCGGGACCGGCGGATCCCTGCCCTCAGCAGCTCTCTGCTCCCAGGCCCCCTGGAGGGGAGTTCTCGCCGCATGGTCGGGCGGGCACTCCTGAGGCAGGAAAACTTCCCTAAATCCCAAAAAGAGATACCCACAGGTATACAAGAAGCTTCTACAGAACTCCAAACAGATTGACCAGAAAAGAAACACTCCCCACACATAATAGTCAAAACACCAAACTACAAAATAAAGAAAGAATATTAAAAGGTAAGTGGAAAAGGTCAAGTAACATATATACAGGCAGACCTATTGAATCACACCAGACTTTTCGGCCAGAAACTATGAAGGCCAGAAGATCCTGGACTGATGTCACAACAGACCCTAAGAGAACACAAATGCCAGCCCAGGTTACTGTATCCTGCAAAACCTCAATTAACATAGATGGAGAAACCAAGATATTCCATGACAAAAACCAAATTTATAATAACATCTTTCACAACCAGCACCAATAGGCGATAATAAAATGGTAAAAGCCTGGAACATAAGGGAGGCAAGCTACACTCTAGAAGAAGCAAGAAATTAATCGCCTTGGCAAAAAACAAAGAGAAGAAAAGCACACAAACACAACCTCACATCCAAATATGAATATAACAGGAAGCAATAATCACTATTCCTTAATATCTCTCAACATCAATGGCCTCAACTCCCCAATAAAAAGACATAGATTAACAAACTGGATACGCAAAGAGGACCCTGCATTCTGCTGCCTACAGGAAACACACCTCAGAGACAAAGACAGACACTACCTCAGAGTGAACGGCATGGAAACAACTTTCCAAGCAAATGGTCAGAAGAAGCAAGCTGAGTAGCCATTCTAATATCAAATAAAATCAATTTTCAACTAAAAGTCATCAAAAAAGATAAGGAAGGACACTTATATTCATCAAAGGAAAAATCCACCACGAGGAATTCTCAATCCTAAATATCTATGCCCCAAATACAAGGGCACCTACATATGTAAAAGAAACCTTACTAAAGCTCAAAACACACATTGCACCTCACACAATAATAGTAGGAGACTTCAACACCCCACTCTCATCAATGGACAGATCATGGAAACAGAAATTAAACAGAGACGTAGACAGACTAAGAGAAGTCATGAGCCAAATGGATTTAACGGATATTTATAGAACATTCTATCCTAAAGCAAAAGGATATACCTTCTTCTCAGCTCCTCATGGTACTTTCTCCAAAATTGACCATATAATTGGTCAAAAAACGGGCCTCAACAGGTACAGAAAGATAGAAATAATCCCATGCGTGCTATCGGACCAACACGGCCTAAAGCTGGTCTTCAATGACAATAAGGGAAGAATGCCCACACATACGGGAAATTGAACAATGCTCTACTCAATGATAACCTGGTCAAGGAAGAAATAAAGAAAGAAATTAAAACTTTTTAGAATTTAATGAAAATGAAGGTACAACATACCCAAACTTATGGGACACAAATGAAAGCTGTGCTAAGAGGAAAACTCATAGCGCTTGAGTGCCTGCAGAAAGAAACAGGAAAGAGCATATGTCAGCAGCTTGACAGCACACCTAAAAGCTCTAGAACAAAAAAGAAGCAAATACACCCAGGAGAGAGAAGGCAGGAAATAATCAAACTCAGAGCTGAAATCAACCAAGTAGAAACAAAAAAGGACCATAGAAAGAATCAACAGAACCAAAAGTTGGTTCTTTGAGAAAATCAACAAGATAGATAAACCCCTAGCCAGACTAACGAGAGGACACAGAGAGTGTGTCCAAATTAACAAAATCAGAAATGAAAAGGGAGACATAACTACAGATTCAGAGGAAATTCAAAAAAATCATCAGATCTTACTATAAAAGCCTATATTCAACAAAAACTTGAAAATCTGCAGAAATGGACAATTTCCTAGACAGATACCAGGTACCGGGTTAAATCAGGAACAGATAAACCAGTTAAACAACCCCATAACTCCTAAGGAAATAGAAGCAGTCATTAAAGGTCCCCAACCAAAAAGAGCCCAGGTCCAGACAGATTTAGTGCAGAATTCTATCAGACCTTGGAAGACCTCATACCAATAGTATCCAAACTATTCCACAAAATTGAAACAGATGGAGCACTACCGAATTCCTTCTATGAAGCCACAATTACTCTTATACCTAAACCACACAAAGACCCAACAAAGAAAGAGAACTTCAGACCAATTTCCCTTATGAACATCGACGCAAAAATACTCAACAAAATTCTGGCAAACCGAATCCAAGAGCACATCAAAACAATCATCCACCATGATCAAGTAGGCTTCATCCCAGGCATGCAGGGATGGTTTAATATACGGAAAACCATCAACGTGATCCATTATATAAACAAACTGAAAGAACAAACCACATGATCA
>NC_046154.1:99350191-99380953 GCF_011064425.1 Rattus rattus
TTTGCTTCCCACTAACAAATCTTTATTTCATTCATGAAAGCAGTAAATCATCCACATTCACCTTCCTCGCCCAATAATTCAAAAGGAAAAAAACCCAAAAAAGATTAGTAAAGAAAAATGTAGGAATTGACATCCCTAAATTTTTTAAAAAAAATATGTTTAAGGTTGAAAAATGTTTAAGTTTGTAATTCCTAATAGGAAAACATTATCTGAATGAACACTCTAATGGCAAACCACTGTAATATGCTTCAGCGTGATATGATGTAGAGGGTAGGGATTATCTTGAAGCGCCCCAGCTCTCGGTGAGGTCAGAGGTACACTGGTTTTGTATTATTGCAACATCCAGTCAGTGAGCTAAGCTGTTCTTCATTCAGCAAGGGCTTTGACATTTTGATTGACCTGAAAACTTGGCTGACAATTTACTGATGAGATTCATAACTTTTGGGTTGCTCTGATATTTTGACATATTTGGTGGGTTCTGGGCCACATCCTGGAAAGCCACCATGACCTCTGGATCACTAGAGGACTTCATTGAGTCCAGGCATTCCTGCCATTCCTGGCATGGCCCCTCCCATTCCAGGCATGGCCCCTCCCATTCCAGGCGTTCCTCCAGGAAATCCACCTGGAAAGGAGCCACACTGAAACCCAGATTGTCTTCTAGCTTCTTCTTCACGTTGGGCTCTTTCATGCTCTTCTCGAGCCTTCTTCACCCTTTCTATTCGTTCTTTTATCTCTCGCTCTTCACGTTTTCGCTCATACTTTCTCCGATGTTCAGCAATTTTTTGAGCCCGAGGCTGGACTTCTCTCAGCATTGCACTGGCGTCCTCATCATAGTCCAGTTTACAGGCCAGGGCAAGATCTCGAGCTGCTTCTTCCCAGTGACCCAGGAGTCTGTGCGCTTTCCCTCTCCATTTGTATGGCTGAGCTGAATCAGGGTTTATTTCAATAGCTCTGTCACAGTCTCGGATGGCAGCATTTGGCTTCTGTAGTTTGACAAATACTGGCTCTCTTGGCAAACAGAATGGCCAAAGCGAGGGTTTAGCCTGATGGTGTCTGTGAACAAGTCAATGGCTTTTCTGGAGCTCACCGTCATTTAGAGCGTCGATGGCAGCCCCTTCTTTTCATTTGCTTCATCCATCATCCCTCAGTTATCTCTGCATTTTCATCTCCCATTTCCTGAGGAGCATCAGTGTCTGCTTCAATTACACCTTCATTGTCAATTTCTAGACTCTCCCTCCTTTCGATGGCTCCTGTCTTTATGTTGTCCTCTGTCGTCTTGTCTCTTTTTTTTCTTCCTTAGTGTTTTCTTCTGACTTAGCTCTATGAGTAGCAGGTGGTACTTTACCCACCCATCTCCACCACACTCTCCACCCACTCCCTCAGGAAGTGCATTTCCTCAGTGTGCAGGACACTCGGGTCCTGCCTACACATCTTCACGAAGGCCAAGCTTGCTCACTTGCGGGGATCCATAGTGGTGAGGCTGGAAGCTTCTGGCGGTGGCGGCTGCGGAGGCCCGATGCCAAGCCATGGCGGCTCAACGTGACCAAGCAGAAGGGCTAAACACCTATTTCTTTCTTTTTTTTTCTTTTTTTTTTTTTTTTTTTTTTATTAACTTGAATATTTCTTATATACATTTTGAGTGTTATTCCTTTCCGGTTTCCGGCAAACATCTCCTTCCCCTCCCCTTCCTCATGGGTGTTCCCCCACCCTCCCCCATTGCGCCCTCCCCCAACAGTCTAGTTCACTGGGGTTCAGTCTTAGTGGACCCAGGGCTTCCCTTCCACTGGTGCTCTTACTAGGATATTCATTGCTACCTATGAGGTCAGAGTCCAGGGTCAGTCCATGTATAGTCTTTAGGTAGTGGCTTAGTCCTGGAAGCTCTGGTTGCTTGGCATTGTTGTACATATGGGGTCTCGAGCCCTTCAAGCTCTTCAGTTCTTTCTCTGATTCCTTCAACGGGGATCCTATTCTCAGTTCAGTGGTTTGCTGCTGGCATTCGCCTCTGTATTTGCTGTATTCTGGCTGTGTCTCTCAGGAGCGATCTACACTTCTGCACTTCTTTGCTTCATCCATCTTGTCTAATTGGGTGGCTGTATATATATGGGCCACATGTGGGGCAGGCTCTGAATGGGTGTCCCTTCAGTCTCTGTTTTAATCTTTGCCTCTCTCTTCCCTGCCAACAGTATTCTTGTTCCCCTTTTAAAGAAGGAGTGAAGCATGCACATTTTGATCCTCCGTCTTGAGTTTCATTTGTTCTAGGCATCTAGGGTAATTCAAGCATTTGGGCTAATAGCCACTTATCAATGAGTGCATACCATGTATGTCTTTCTGTGATTGGGTTAACTCACTCAGGATGATATTTTCCAGTTCCAACCATTTGCCTACAAATTTCATAAACTCGTTATTTTTGATAGCTGAGTAATATTCCATTGTGTAGATGTACCACATTTTTCTGTATCCATTCCTCTGTTGAAGGGCATCTGGGTTCTTTCCAGCTTCTGGCTATTATAAATAAGGCTACGATGAACATAGTGGAGCACGTGTCTGTTTTTTTTATATGTTGGGGCATCTTTTGGGTATATGCCCAAGAGAGGTATAGCTGGATCCTCAGGCAGTTCAATGTCCAATTTTCTGAGGAACCTCCAGACTGATTTCAGAATGATTGTACCAGTCTGCAACCCCACCAACAATGGAGGAGTGTTCCTCTTTCTCCGCATCCTCGCCAGCATTTGCTGTCACCTGAGTTTTTGATCTTAGCCATTCTCACTGGTGTGAGGTGAAATCTCAGGGTTGTTTTGATTTGCATTTCCCTTATGACTAAAGATGTTGAACATTTCTTTAGGTGTTTCTCAGCCATTCGGCATTCCTCAGCTGTGAATTCTTTGTTTAGCTCTGGACCCATTTTTAATAGGGTTATTTGTCTCCCCTGCGGTCTAACTTTTTAGTTCTTTGTATATTTTGGATATAAGGCCTCTATCTGTTGTAGGATTGGTAAAGATCTTTTCCCAATCTGTTGGTTGCCGCGTTTGTCCTAACCACAGTGTCCTTTAACCTTACAGAAGCTTTGTAGTTTTATGAGATCCCATTTGTCGATTCTTGATCTTAGAGCATAAGCCATTGGTGTTTTGTTCAGGAAATTTTTTCCAGTGCCCATGTGTTCCAGATGCTTCCCTAGTTTTCTTCTATTAGTTTGAGTGTGTCTGGTTTGATGTGGAGGTCCTTGATCCACTTGGACTTAAGCTTTGTACAGGGTGAAAAGCATGGATCGATCTGCATTCTTCTACATGTTGACCTCCAGTTGAACCAGCACCATTTGCTGAAAATGCTATCTTTTTTCCATTGGATGGTTTTGGCTCCTTTGTCAAAAATCAAGTGACCATAGGTGTGTGGGTTCATTTCTGGGTCTTCAGTTCTATTCCATTGGTCTATCTGTCTGTCTCTGTACCAATACCATGCAGTTTTTATCACTATTGCTCTGTAATACTGCTTGAGTTCAGGGATAGTGATTCCCCCTGAAGTCCTTTTGTTGTTGAGGATAGTTTTAGCTATCCTGGTTTTTTGTTATTCCAGATGAATTTGCAATTTGTTCTGTCTAACTCTTTGAAGAATTGGATTGGTATTTTGATGGGGATTGCATTCAATCTGTAGATTGCTTTTGTAAAATGGCCATTTTTACTATATTAATCCTGCCAATCCATGAGCATGGGAGATCTTTCCATCTTCTGAGGTCTTCTTCAATTTCTTTCTTCAGTGTCTTGAAGTTCTTATTGTACAGATCTTTTACTTGCTTGGTTAAAGTCACACCGAGGTACTTTATATTATTTGGGTCTATTATGAAGGGTAAACACCTATTTCTTACATAAGGATCCACCATTCAAATCATTATATACTTTTATATTTACCACCAACTAATTCAGAACCAAAAACCCATTATTCTAATGGCTCAATCCCTTTGGGTACTACAGAACACAAATTTAATAATTCTTCATTAGGCTTTTAGTTTTTGTTTTCAATATTCTCTTAATTGAATTCTTACTGCATATGAACTTTCAAAGTTGGTATGCACAGATATAAGAGTTTCTGTGGATATGTACTAGAAATATGAGTCTGGAACTAATGATTGCTTTGACCTTTGTTGTCCTCTGAGTCTACATTACTAGGTACCTTGTGGTAAAGCAACTGACCAGCTGAGTAGCTTTTCTTTCCATGTAGAATAATATTTCTTTCTTTATTAATTTACCTGAAGATTTATTTATGTGTGCATGCACATGTTATGTTCCCCACTTGAAGGAGCTGGCTGCTAGTTTCCTTTCTCTGTTGTTCTCCACTTTATTTCCTGGGGCATGGTCTCTGGTGGACCTAGGAGCTTGCCCTTTTATTGTCTAGCTAGCCCTCTTACCCTGAGGATCCTGTTTCTGTTCCTGAACCTTCCATGGAATGACAGACAAGCTATCAGATTTATTCGAACTCTGGTCCTCACACTTTATGGCACATATCTTATGAAATGAACCATCTTCCCAGCTCTGATGTACCAGCTTCCTTCTGTTCCACAGATCTTGAACGTATTGATTGCTAGGTATTATTTAAATCTTTAAATGATAGTCCTTTATACAGGCTCTACAATTTAGAATACCAGTTCCTCTTTCAGTATTGTATTTTTCCTCTTGAGAAACTTCTGAAGGGGTCTATTTATTTCATTTTTTGCTCCACTCAAAAAGGAGTCCATAGGTCATCAATACCAGGAGCAGACCAGGAAACTGGGCCATAAAACATCTGCTCCAGAAACAGACCCCAAAGTCCGGGGATAAGAGAATAAAATCCCCAACTGAGGAGCAGCCAGAAGAGAGCTACATGAATGGGAGGTAACTTACCTCAGGATTGGACATCTGTGCTGGGCAGCCTCTGCTGTGGTTTCTCATTCTTGAGGCAGGAATGCAGTCCATCAGGGGCATCCCCTCACCATACCAATGGAGTTTTATATTATGTCACACTGACATAATAGCCAATAAATTGTCCTAACTTCAGGGCTTTGACCCCTATGAATCATATTAGAGATTACTTAACCCTTCTGGAAAACGATCCCAGTTCCCTATAAAAGAAGCCTGAGCATCTTTGTCTGCGTTGCCATTTTGACGTGGTGACCCCTGCATGCTGGCCTTTTCTGCAGAATAAACTCTCTTTGTACTTATACACTATTTGATTCTGGGGTCTGGCTTCTGTGATTCTCAAACCCCAGCACTTCACTGGGAAGATGAAGGAATGTGGGGCTCCAAACTTACTGACTTTTGTAAGGAATACGAAAACTTCAAGTTATCTTAACGTGGGGCCCTCCTTGCTGAATGTGCCTCTGTACCACAACCAAACCCATTTCCTTTTGTAAGCCTCAGACTATGAACAGCTCTTGCTGGGTTTGAAGAAGCAGGCTTCTCATGTTTCCATTTCTTTCCTTCATACCCAAGATTCCCCTTCTGCCTCTGGTGACTCATAGTTCCTGCATTTCTACATCTTCAATCTGATGACACTACACTAGGCTCTTACAAAGTATCAGACTTTCTAATGACAAATTCCAGGGAATTATTTCAGTCTCCCTTTCTCCTGATTGCTGTGCAAGCCCTGCACCATTCGTACTGTGGGCAATTCTGCTAGTTCTCCACCACATATCACTGACCAGTACAGCTGATCTATATCCAATAAAGACTCAGCTTTACCAGCATCCCGTGCAGAGGAAATGCAAGGTGACACGGTCACACTCATTAGGCTAATCCCAGACATCCCAACATCCTGTAAGGTCCATTTTAAATTCTCATCACCATGACATAATAGTGCTCTTTGTGTTTGCTTGATTTACATATCATTCAAATGTGTATTCCCTCGTAGGCAGTAACCATCCCGCACTGTCATTCTGAGGCCTAGGTTCGCTCCAGGTTCACTTGTTCCTATGATCTCAGATGGCCTCTATTCAGCCAGGGCAGAGAAAAGCATCAGAGACTAGACAGCCATAGGAAGGTTAGAACTCAGGAATACGATAACACATAACTACCAGGAGAGCAGAGAATGTATTTTATGCGAGTGCCAGAAATGAGGAAACTGGTCTGGTCAATGATAAGGCAGCTCTGCCATAAGACTTTGTCACCTGGCCACCCAGATCTGGCCCAGTTAGACCAGTAGGCATGGCAGGAGCAAATCATGCACACTGCTCCTCAACTGTGTGTATTCCTGGGCACAAAATCTCACTGGATCTGTCCCTTATGCTTCAGATCAGCATGTGTTTCTCACTCTGTGTCATAACAGACATAGGAGTCAACATTTCCATTTTCTTCCTATTTCTGTCTTAATCCAAGAGTTCATTTACCCTGGGGTCTAATCTGAAGCAATGTCCCAATCCTCAGCACCCCTGAGCTTCTACAGCTGTGAGAATGAAGCTTGAGAACAAGAGTCTGAGATAAAAACACAGGGTAGTTCGGTTGTGTTTTCAAGCCTGCAATGATGGGCAACTTACAAAATTTTAGTTGATATCACAGATGCAGAAACAGTGCTATTTGACTCTTCTTCTAGCGCTCCCTTTAGTATCTAAGATAATGTTGGGTCCTAGACTGCTTCATACAATTTGCATTTATTTAGCATAGAGTCTGTCTAATAGCTGCATGGGTCTTTGATTCCTAGAATAAGAACCTCAAATTGGTTATGACTCAGGAATAGTTTCCTTTTGTCTAGGTACGGAAAGATAGTTGAAGGCCTCATGGAGTCGTCACTCATTTGGGAAACATTCATTAAGACCCTATTGTGCCAAACTCGGACACAGAAAGACCAAGCCCTTGAGAGACATCACCTAATATACAATATACAATATATAATATACAAAAATACATCATACATAGGTACTGTGGGCTTTTCACAGAGCCTGAGAGACAGTAACTTAGGTTTGGAACAGGACCAAGATCTTCCCAGAAGTATTTGAAGACTGCTGAGTCTTCAGAGGGATGAACTAAGACCCTGAGACCAAGGTACAGAAGGCTAAATCAAAGCCAGTAGTGTAGCCATTAAGCAATAATTCCAGGGGTCCAGTGAAGGACTCTTGCAAGAAGGACCAAAATCCTGTCTTTTTGTCAACCCAGCCTTCCTTCTCTCGGTGTTAATATCAAAATAAACAGCCTACACATTTTATTCTAATTCCCAGCTAGGGGACTGCCATGAAGGAAGTTTAACCAATTGCACCGCCAAGAGCTGCTTTACAGCCAGGACCAAACTGCTGAAAAGTCTCAGTGACCTGTGGGGGCCCCACAGCCTGCAACCAGGATAACAATGATTGGTTCTGCTGTGTATTTACTCTAGAGTCATCACACATAGGCAAGTTCAGATTTCAACCTGATCCCTAGGGTTTAAGCTACATCCACTTGAGAATTAAAATTAGGTTTTATTGAAGTACATTCCCCAGCACAACAGAGAAACCTCTCTTGACTTCCACAAGGACACACAAGGTTAGGAAGACTGGCTAAGACCTACTAAGGTCTCAAAATCTCTAGGCAATTTTATTTCTAAATTTAAGGACTAAATACTCTCTGCCTCTCTGTCTTTCTGTCTGTCTCTGCCTCTGTCTCTCTGTCTCTGTCTGTCTGTCTCTCTCTCTGTGTACATTTGTGTGTGTGTGTGTGTGTGTGTGTGTGTGTGTACATTATGTGTGTAGAGGATTGGAATACAGAAGACAAGACTATACGGATATGCTAACACATTTTGCCAACTCGCTGAAATGATACCAGAGTAGACTAGAGCATAAGTTATTGTTTGACCACAGGAATATAGAGGGTGGGATGTTTCTCACTTCTGGGGCTGTGGATTCAGCTTCTGAGTTCCTTATTTGAAAATAAATAATGCAGCTTCTTTGGCCTGGTTGATAAGAATAAAAGCATTGAATAGCATAGTAGAAAGCCTTATAGAGCATAGCATTAACATTCTAGGTGCAGAACAATTTGGTGGGGTAATTAAAAAAAACAAAAAAATTGTTTGTTAGAATTAAATTTATTTGCCATGTCCACGCGGCTTTCCAGGTATTTCAAATTAAAATAATATTAAACTAAAAACAATTTTTATTGTGTGCATATAATACTGGGCAGTACACAGTGTGGGTATGTGGGATCAGAGGAAAAATTTGAGGAGTCAGTTCTCTGCCTCCAATCTTTGGGTTCTATACAGTAAAGCCTTCTCAGCAGGTGTTTCTAAAGCATGCTGAAGACAAATGATCCTTCATCCCAAGGAAATTGTGATCTAGAGATGACAGACATCATGACTAACAAACATGAAACTCTATCCTCACCGGAAATGCCCCAAGACCTTCCAGAATTTGGCCTGGAAAAAGACTAAGAGAAGAAAAAAGTTACTTCATCTCCAGAAGATTCCAGAGGTTTGTGGTAAAAACAGATTTAGTTCTGGAAAAAAAAAAACCCAGAAAAACAAAAAACTGGTTTTTGCACCTGCTGGTGCCCTGGGTAAGGGTTGGCAGTGGAGGATGAGAGGTTTGAAGTAGCCAACTGATTCCTTACCTTCTTGATCTGTTCTTTCTCTCCTGGCCAATGAGATGGCAAGGAATCCCATTCACTTGACTTCCAATTTCTCAGGGAAATGACAGCAGAGAGGGTTGGCGAAGAAACTGCTGCTTTAGGGACCACATCTGCACAGCCATGCTACATCAGCATTTCCCAAACTGTAGCCCACGGGCCACCTCTGCCCTCTTTTCGCTTCTCGATGCAGCATGGAATTAAGAGAGGTTTGTACAAATGAATGTCTGTAGTCAGTTTCCTGACTGACATCAAAGACTTTGAGCTCCAGTTAAGCTAAGGTGTATTCAAACTCTTAAAAAGAGTTAAGTCCCTTTTTCTTGGGTATGTGCTTTAAAAGATGTAACCAGTGGTTACATCTTTAATTTTATCAGTAACAATTGTGGGGGTGGGTGTGGGGAGACATGGCTCAGAAGCCATCATTAGCTACTCTCTTCCAGAGGACTAGGGTCCAATCCCCAGGATCAGACTCCCTCTTCTGGCCCCACAGGAACTACACAGCTCATAGGACATAGACATACATGCAGACAAAACCCCTGTAGACCTAAGATAAGAAATAAAAATCTGCAGGGATGTGTTTTATCTCTGGTTCTATTAGTATCTAGCAGACACCATTATGTGGGACCTTGGCCTATAAACCTGAACCTCCCAATCTATGGCCTTTGCAAACTACAGCTCCAAACTAAGTGGAGCACCTTATGGTGTGAGAAAGGCAAACAGTAGCTAAATCCATGACAATGTCGAGCAGCATTGGCTGCTTCAGTGAGAAGAGCTCAACAAATAGTGAGACGAGGAAAGAGCACAGGGATTGAACACAGCTCTAAGGGGATCCATATTGCCGTATGGCACTGTGAGAGGTAAAGGAATTAATATATTTGAAAAACATTTTGTGAAACAGTTTGTAAAGCTCTGGATAACTGTCACCCAGGTAGCGTTCCTCTCAGGAGCCATGATTCCCTAGACAGAGGAACAGCACTGGCTGTTGGTCTGCATCAAGATTCAGTCCTAACTGGCTGTGGTAGTGGCTTAGTTATTGGCTGACCAGACCTGTTGAGGGATAAGCACACTAGTTCTGTAGGATTAACAGAGGTTTGAAATCTCTCTCTCTCTCTCTCTCTCTCTCTCTCTCTCTCTCACACACACACACACACACACACACACTCCACACAAGTACATCGTACATACACATACACACACACATGTCACACACACATATACATACCACGCACACATAAGCTGAGCTTTGTTGCTCTATGTATGGAGTATGTGCTGTGCATGTATGTGTGTGCACATCCGTATGAGGACAGATATGTGCATTCCATGATGCACATGTGGTGGCCAGAGGGCAACCTCGGTTGTTGATGCTCCTCACCACCACTTGATGGAACAGGGTCCTTGGTTACTGGCGTGTGTGACAGACTAACTGGCCGGCAGCCATATCTTGCGTTATTTCTGTTGCTGGGATAAAACACCACGACCAACAGGAACTGGGGAGGAAAGGATTTATTTCACCTTACAATTCCATAGCACAATCTACTGAAGGAAGTCAGGGCAGGAAGTCAAGGCAGAAGCCTGGACACAGGCACTGAAGCAGAGACCACTGAGGCTCACTGCTTACAGGCTGCACCCTTGGCTTATTTTAATATAAAGGTTCTGTAGGTCTGTTTTTTTTTCCATTTTTTAAAATTGGATATTTCTTATTTACATTTCAAATGTTATTTCCTTTCCTGGTTTCCTGTCCATCAGCCCCCTAACCCTTCCCCTCCCCTCCTATATAGGTGTTCCCGTCCACATCCAACCCCTATTACTGCACCCTCCAATAATCCCCTACACTGGGGATCCAACCTTGGCAAGACCAAAGGCTTCCCCTTCCAATGTTACCCCAACAAGGCTATTCATGCTACCTATGCAGTTGGAGCCCAGGGTCAGTCCATGTATAGTCTTTGGGTAGTGGCTTAGTCCCTGGAAACTCTGGTTGGTTGGCATTGTTGTTCTTATGGGGTCGCAAGCCCCTTCAGCTCTTTCAGTCCTTTCTAAGATTCCTTCAATGGGGGTCCCGTTCTCAGTTCAGTGGTTTGTGGCTGGCATTCGCCTCTGTATTTGACATGTTCTGGCTGTGTCTCTCAGGAGAGATCTATATCTGGTTCCTGTCAGCCTGCACTTATTACCTTCATCCATCTTATCTAGTTTTGATGGCTGTATATGTATGGGCCACATGTGGGGCCAGCTCTGAATGGCCGTTCCTTCAATCTCTGCTCTACAATTTGCCTCCCTATCCCCTCCTATGGATATTTTTGTTCCCCTTTTAAAGAAGGAGTGAAAATCCACATTTTGGTCATCCTTCTTGAGTTTCATGTGATCTGTGCCTTGCATCTTGGATAATTCAAATATAACCAAGAGGTGAGGATGCAAAAGAATCAAATGGACAGCTTGAAGCCACAGGTTGGTGGTGAACACCAGAGGGAAAGATCATTCTTCCAGAAACAATTGGCAGATTTCTGGCAAGTAGCTTTACCAGGCCACTTGTCTTGGGTCCACAGAACTCTCTGAGTTTCCAACACCAGGGTACGTTATACCTACTACACTGGACATAGTGGAAGGAGATGTCAAAGTCAGATGTCACGTTTATACTTATATAAATAAAAAACAGTGATCATTTACCCAGAAGTGATTTCATACCGGTAGTCAACACTATGACAAATTATAGGAACCTGATTTAACTGACACATGGCCTGCTAGGGTAGGATAAAAGAACATGCTTGTTTTTATTTATTGATACCTTTTCTGGGTGAGTAGAAGCTTTCTTCATCAGACTGAAACTGATCATAGAGAAACTAAAAAACTCTGCTAGGAACTTTCCCCCTAATTTTGCCAATCATTAGGAATGCTGTCATCTAATACCCCAGCTTTCACAGCCAAAGCCTTTGAATTAACAGTCAAAGATTTGTGCATAGTTTGAAATCTTTATTGTGTGTATATATCTCAGGATTCTGGGCAGGTGGAAATAATGAAGAAGACATTAAAGAAGACACCATGAAAACTCTCATTAGAGTACAGGTAAGGGTGGATAGGCTCTTTTCTTATTTTGGGCCTGCCGTGTTCCATGAGGGAGGGATTGATCCGTATAATATTATTTTTAGAATACATTCCCCAATGCTTCTAAGGCTCAGAGGTCAACAGTTGGCAGAAACCTTCAACCATTTCATTATTGGAATCCTGTCCTTCCAGTTTTCCCTAAAGTCTATTCCTTTGACTATCAGAGAGACCCAGTGAACCTCTAAGTCTATCAACAATATCCCCTTGTTTGGTCCTAGTGGTAGTGAAACTGCATGAGCCAAGTGGGCATCGAAAAGGACAATGACAGTAATTTGCAAAGGGCCTACTTCATGATTTTTTACATTCTTACAGTTAGGAGGTTAAGTGGAATTTTAATATGGAATCTGCACAATTATGTCAAGAACAGATGACAATGCCAAATAGACCCCCTCCTGAACTTATGTACCCATTAAAGTTGAGCTTTCCCCTGACCTCAAGCCCTTTCACTCCCTGCCCAACCTCCTGAATCTTTTGTTTGGCATGAGTACAGGATCATGGTCCAAACTCTAACTCCCTCAGGCCTGGCCCTGGGAACTCAGGAAGGAAGATACTAGAGAAGTGATATCTAATGGAACTACAGAATAGCGATCTCCAGTCCATGTTGTCCTTTTCTCACCAATATCTGGTTATTTTTAGAAAAGGATTTGGAAGTTTATCATTTGAAGTAGGTGCACAACATTTACACTTCTATATTCACTGTGTAGCTGGGCTCACTATGCTACCAAGTTCATTGCAAAAATGGAATTGCAAAACAGAGACTTTGTGAGTACACATCCATGAATATATAAAGAAAGCCCCCTTTGAAGGAATGCACAATAAGAAAATGAAATCCAATATCCAATAAATTAAAGGTCTGGAGGGAAAATACTGGTCTTTGGGAAAATGGGAAAACCTAGGAAATTGGAATGTATGTCACAGGAATGGACTGGGGAATAAAATTATACAGAAGAATCACATCCACCCCATTTCCATAGATCTTTTCTACCCATGCCAAGCCCCTGACCAACTCTCCCCTTTCAGAGCGTGTAACTACAAATGAAGCAGAGAGAAACCTCTAGCTTTAGACAGAGGAGATATGGAAAGGTTTCCACTGTGTCACAGGAGAGGCTCCTGGAAAGGGCACCCCAGAATCTGGTCACCATAAGGAAATCTGGTTAGTAGGTAGGCCATGACAATTCCCAGTGACGTCATCAGTAGACACTTCCCTGCACAATCTCTTGTATCCAGGAGAGCCCTAGCATCTCCTGTGATGTCACAAGTGTTACCTTGGCACCAACTACCTGTGGGATGTTTTTTCAGTGCCTCCAGGGTTTACTAATTGACCTGTCGTCCAGGCTAAGCAGGCCATTTGGGAGAAATAGCAAAGAGCATGAAGAGATCAGGGATGGGGAGAAGGAAGCTGGCCTTCTGTCTTATTGTAAAAGGGAAGAAATAAATGGTCCTTGGGAAGCTCAGTGAGCCCTGGGCAGGGGTGAGGAGGTTCCTTGGAGAGATAGCCTTGAGCTGAGCCTTCCAGGAATGGAAATCAGGGCTGGGCACCTCTCAGAAGCAACTGAACTTCTCTATTTGTTATGGTTCCTGGAAGTCAGAGACTTTACATCATTGATTTCTCTATTCCAGGAGACAGTTGTTGGGAAGGGCACTGCTGTTTTCCTGAGAGCTCATGGCTTTTATTCCTTTTGCCTAGAAGACAAAGGTCCTTGGGAAGGAGGGAGAGACTAGTGTGGTGTCCTCAGCTCAGGACTGAGTGCTCCCCCATTGGATTGGTGCAGTTTGTGTCTGGCACGAGTATCTGGGAGAGAGAAGTAGTTCTAGACGATACCGCATCATCTCAGGCTTTCCACTAGAGCTATTCTGACTACCATTCCCTGATAGTGGCCCCCTTAGGTTTCTGAGTCAACAGGTGTGAGTGTCAGGCAGTTTTCTAGTGCAGTGAAGAACTGTTAGTCAGTGAACCAGAACAGGGACTGTCTCCTTCCTGACTTCTCTGGGTGTCCTGAGCAGTAAGTGGGGGAGCTAAATGACCATGTTCTACTGCTACAAGACATCTATATCTACAGTCCTGGGGTCCAGAGAGATCTATCCATGACTCTGGGCATCTCCATAGCAACTGAGTGCTGAAGGAGTTTGTAATTTTCATCATGGCTTCTGTAATTACAGGCTATGGTGTTCTGAAACCAAGCTATATCCTATACAGCTGTGAATACGCCTGAGGAGGCTGTCTCCTTGGTTTTCTGAAGCATCACTAGGGGAGCCAGAGGAAATCAGAGCTCAACAGAGCTCTGGGAATGCTGACATTCACAGCTTCAGCTCTATATCAGGCGAGGTCAAAAGATCACCTCTGGTCCGTCCTTGAATATCCTCCAGTGTGTGGGGTTGGACTGTAATGTATGCAGGAGAGGTGCTGGTCCTCAGCTGCTACATGTCAGTGCGTGTGGGAAACACCTGAACTCTTCCACTACAGATCAGAGAGATGAGCTGCAATCTCATGCAGTAGACTGCGTACATTCCTGGGCTTTGGCTATGACCATGCAGGTCTGTTGTCTCAGACTTCATTGTTCATGGGGACGAGTTGTAGGAAAGCACCAACACGATTGTTTCCCTTCCTCCGTCCTTGGGTCTTAGATTTTAGTGCAATACTTCACATCTGATCTTCTAGGTCCACTGTCCTAACTTTAATTCAACATGCACGTCTCTATTATCCCTACACTGTGTGTGTGTGTGTGTGTGTGTGTGTGTGTGTGTGTGTGTGTGTGTCTAAACAGTTTGCATAAGTTTAGGGAAACCTTGCCACTGAAATCCTATAGGAGTCTATGTAAAAAATCTGTAAGCTGTGGATGGGGCAGAATCCAAATGTTCTCCCACAGCGTGGCCTTCTAGAAAGAGTAGCATAGACTACAATAAAAGAACACACTTGAAAGTAAGATTGGAGGAAATGCCCTGGCATATCCACATTGTCACTGTCAACTGTGACATTGCTCTCTTGGCCTCTGTGGCCAGAGAGGAGGGCTCTGAAGACCAGCTACATCCTGTGGAGCTGTGAATAAGCTTGAGGCAGCTGTCAACTGGGTCATATGAAGCTTGTGAATGGAGTGAGCAGACAGTAGGAGGACATTGTGACACTGCCCTCCCAATGGAGACATGGAAGTGTTGACAATCACAGTGGGTGAGTGAGTCTCAAGCCTGAACTTTGAGAGCCAGCTAGGCAAAGTTTAACCTGTCAGTCACGTCCTGCATGTCCACCACAGGCCAAGGGTGGGCTCAGATGAAGCTCTGTTGCAGACAGGAGCTGTCCCTTGTGAGCTGCATCTCAGGGAATGTGGAGGACCATTCAGCCTCCTGTGATGTGGGAGATCAGAGTAGTAAGAGGCAGACAGAGGGGACAGTTCTGTGTTTGTTTTTCTGGGCTACCATAACTGCATCTTCCAGGCTAAGGATTTGCTCATGGAAGTCGGTGTCTCACTTTTGTAAAGGCCAAGCTGTCTGCAGTCTCAATAACACAGCTGGCTCCAGGCTTCTTCCTTAGTCACTGGGATTTACAGGCATCCTTACACCTTGTCTTCTAGATCCACACATGCTTTTCTGGCTTCATGTGTACAAGGTATATTTTCTCATTCTCTCTCTCTCCTCTCCCCCTCCCCCCTCTCTCTCTCTCTGTCTCTTTTTCTTCTTCTTCTTCTTCTTCTTCTTCTTCTTCTTCTTCTTCTTCTTCTTCTTCTTCTTCTTCTTCTTCTCCTCCTCCTTCTCCTCCTTCTCCCTCTCCCTCTCCCTCTCCCTCTCCCTCTCCCTCTCCCTCTCCTCCTCCTCCTCCTTCTTCTTCTCCTTCTTCTTTTTTCTTCTTCTTCTTCTCCTCCTCCTCCTTCTTCTTCTCCTTCTTCTTTTTTCTTCTTCTTCTCCTCCTCCTCCTCTTCCTCCTCCTCTCATCTCTGTCTCTTTCTCTCTCTCTTTCTCATTCTCTCTTTTCTCTCATCTCTCTGTGTGTCTCTACGCCTCTCTCTCCTATGTCTTCCTGTTTCCCACAATAGTCTTTACTATGGAAGACACATTTTATACCAGTTTATGCAATGCTTCTCTCATAAACTCCAGTGTGATCTCAACGTGCTGTTCCCTAGAGAAGCCCAATTAGGAATAGAGTTGACATCCAACTCTGCTAGACCAGGACTTCAACACCTGAGGAGGCACAAATTATTCAACAACTCTCGTCAAGCCTAGGGTCCAAGGAGCATGTGTGGAAGGAAAAGTTTCAGAGATCCGAGAAAATGCATGCCAGGCTGACCATGGGCTGGCTTCTCTTTGCAGGGACTGTCAGCATGAGGAGAAAGGTAACATGGGGCTTTAATAAACCTGTATGGTTTAAGAATACTAAGTCTCTCCCCTTACTTTCCCCTTCCCTGTGTTCCTAATGGATGTTGTACCTAAATGTAGCAGTGTCAGCCTTTCAAGAGCATGGAAGTTGTCACATGTGGCACCCAAGAGAAGAACTTGACTTTTGTCCCCTGGTTGATGCTCCTGACCAGTGATCTACAACATCATTTCCATCATGATTGCTGCTTTGTTTTGGTGTGTGTGTGTGTGTGTGTGTGTGTGTGTGTGTGTGTGTGTCTGTCTGTCTGTCTGTCTGTCTGTCTTTGTCTGTGTCTGTTTCCTCCACCTGATACCTCTCCATAGCCCAGGATGACCTCTTAATTGCTCATTCCAAGTTTGACCCATCATGCTTTCTGTGAGTGTTTGCCTTTGATGTCTCATGTTCCGCCCGTGTTGACCAGTGCTCAGGTGTCTGAAGCCAGACCTGTGAACAGATGACCACATCACTAACAGCCTCATGGATAAAATAAGATTGTGAGCCTCTGAAGGAAGATTTTATCAGAATTTATGTGATTTTTTTGTGTTTTACTCCCTCACCCAAAATATACTACTCTGTGGATCTTCCCCAAGTCTACCAAGAAGAATCCCTTAGGGCCACACATATTGATCTAGGAACTCCCACACGATTTTAAGACCATGGCCAGGAGGTACAAGAAATCACTTGGCTTGGAAACTTCCAATAATATGATGCTGTGGAGCTATGGGAAGTGTTACTAGATAAGGATAAATCACCTTAAAAGCACATACATGTATACAAGATGCTATTCAAAATTTATCCAGAGGTACTGTGGCAACCTACATTCAGCTCAAAGATTGATTCTCCACCTCATAGATTCTGATCAGATCCCTTGAATATAAAGAAAACTATATGGGAACTCACTTGCTTATCACATGACAGTACAACTAGGTAGTCACAGCAAACAGGACATTCAGGAAGCATGGCCTGATCTTGCCAACAGTGAAGTGAGTGTATGTAACTGATAAGGTCTGGCATGACCCTCAAATGTTTAAAATACCAAGATTGACATTAGATTTGTGTTTACTGAATAATCAATAATTGCTGAGTTTTGGAACAAAATCAGAATCTAAGGACTCCAAAAATTATTTACCATGTAGTTCTGAATTCCAACGGAGAGATTAATGGTGGATATTATGATTTAACCTGTGGCCCAGAGGTATAAGGAAATGGTGTAATTTGGGGTGATTAGATAAGTTAAAGAAGAATGCAAAACAAAAGAGGTTGTGTTGTCTTTGAGCAGGTGTGCTCCCCAAACTTGTAGCACGAGTTACCCTGGAATGGTACATAGACACACACACACACACACACACACACACACACACACACACACACATCCTACAAATAATTGTCTTGCTCTCTTGCCTGGGGCAAACAGGCTTTATCCAAGATATGGAGTATATACCCAAGAGTAAGTTAAGCCCAATTTCAATGAGAGAATTCAGAATTCCTCTTCCTTTCTTGAGAAAGCATTCTGTGCCTGAGTAATGCTTGAAAAGACTTGAAAACAGTAACAACTGAATCCCACTTTTAAAGCAGCTTTTCAGAGATGTCTAGGGGCTCAAGTTTGATTTTATGGACCTGCAGTTGCTCAGTTCTCATGATCACAGGATTGGACCAGGTCATTACTAGACATAACTGTGTAGGGACAGTAAGAGCTTTGAGAATTCTTCAAGCTGAAAAATCTAAGAAATCATACTGGCAACAGCTTAATGCAAAGGCAGAAACTTGTGAGTGGATAAAGTCCAGCGTCTAAGACTGAGCAGCGGGTTGGGAGCCAAGGAGAAGCAGTGTATCTAAAGGAGCAGTGCTGGGTGCAGGACAGGTTACTAAAATGAAGGAAGCTAAGGGCTTCAGGAAATACGCATCAGGAAGACTCTGAATGGTGGAAATTGTATGCTATAAATTTATTGGTGCACATTGAGAGGATGAACGTTTTCCAATGTTTATCTCCTTAGCAGTGAAAATATTTGAGCTGAGTAAATGCTGTAGCCCAGGTAGGAAAGGGAAGTGGGTTTCCATACAGACATTGGAATTCCCCTCATGCTGAACATGAACATGGGAGGGCTTCAGAGAAGTGTTCAGGCACATCCAGAGCTGCTGGCCATCCATGAGGAGTCTTAGCGTGTAAATTTGTGCTTGTCCTGAGGGATTTTCAAGAATATTAGTGTAGATCAGTGAAGAGAATTTCTCCACTAGAGAGACTAGAAACAACATCCTGTACATGCCTCATCTTAGCCTTGGAAGGCCTTGACCTACAAAGGCCCCAAAGAGGCATAGCTACATTCATCTTTAAAAGGATATAGCAATTGGTGACTGACAGCCTTTCCACTGTTTCCAAGGCCAGCCACAGGCTGTAGGACTGTGGTGCTAAATCTTCAGCAGAGAAGGCTGCTTATCTTAATTATTGTGTTTGGTTTTTGCTTTGAGTTCTCTTTGCTTCAGGGGTTGGTTTTGTTTGGTTTGGTTTGAAGTTTTGGTATTTATTCTTTATTAATTTTTGTTTTTGTAATAGATTTGCAATTCTGCTAAGGTCATACACACTTCATATTATGACTGTATCCTTTCACCTCTTCAATGTTAAGAATCTTGTTTAGCTTGTGTGGTGTCACAAGTCTGCAATCCCAGAAACCATAGGCAGAGATAGATCAGCGAAACTTGCAGTGGCCTTGGGATTCATAATTTGTTCCCAGCCAGAGCTACACATGTGGATTGGACTCTCCATGTGGCTGGTGTGGCCACTGTGGACACTAATTTCCTGATGGAAAAAGTACTCCTGCTGTATCCTTGTGGTCATTTATTTAGCTACTTCTGAAATATAGTACTCCAGGGATGATCACATAGAACACACTAATGAGAATCTCAACAGTATTGCTCTGATGAATCTCAGGAAATGGAAACATTCACCAATGGAGTAAAAATAGAAATCAGGAAAACCAGAGCTGTCTGTGTCTGGTTTCTTAAGATATAGTCTCAGTGGGAACCACATAGGAGAGACAATGAATTCCACGTTTTTAAAAACTTTTATGGTTAATTTTTATAACGTTGGCCTTGATAAGTATTTGGTGCCTATTTTGGATGGTTGTTTGATTCGGTTTATTATCATTATCATTGTTGTTATTATTTCTTTTATACATAAGTGTTTTCTCTGCTGTACTGTGCACCCCATACATGCAATTCCCACAAAGGCCAGTAGGGGTCAGTGAACTCCACCTGGAACTGAGTTACCCTTTTGGTTGTATGTTAAACAAATGCAATATTTTATTTTATATTTTCAGATTATTTTGAGGGGAATTTTCCCAGACTTTTCCACAGTATGATTTTTACTGGCATACAGGAAGGCTAAGGACTTTTGTGTGTTCATATTGTATTCTGCGTTTATGAATGTACTCATCAGTCTTAAGAGATGGTGATATATTTTTCGAGTTTTTAAAATAGAATCACGACATCTGCAAATGAGAACATTTTGACTTCTCCATTTTTCATTCCTATTCCCTGAATCTTCTTCAGTTGTCATATTGTTCTTCCTAATTATACAAATACTGTACTTCATAAGTATGAAAACAGTGTACATTCTTGTCTTGTTCCTGATTGTAGTGGAACTGATTTGAATTTTTCACTCTTTAGCATGATGCTAGTGGTGGGCGTGTTGTACCTTGCGTTATTATGTTGAAATATATCCTCTATGGCTAGAACTTCTCCAGGACTTCTGTCATGAATGAATGATGGATTTTGTTCCAGGCCATTTTTTTTTTTGTACCTAAAAAGATGATGGCGTCTTTTGTGCCTTTAATCATTTTATGTATTTGTATTTAACATACATTTATGTTATACCAACCTTGTATGTCTGGGTTTAAGAAAGCTTACCTGGTCAAAGATGACTTTTTAATGTGGTCTTGAATCTTTTAAAAAGGATTTTATTGAGAATATGTGCGTATAAGTGGAAATTAGTCTGTGATACTCTCCCTCTCTTTCTGTCACTTGTCTGTAATCCTCTCTCTCTCTCTCTCTCTCTCTCTCTCTCTCTCTCTCTCTCTCTCTCTCTCTCCCCTCCCGTTTGCCTCTTTCTCCCCCTGTCTCCTTGTCTCTCCTTTTTTCTCTATCAATTGTTGGATAATACCAGATTTAACTTAGAATTTTAATGTATTCAATCCTTTTGTCTACTTTATGGAATAGTCTAAGATACTTTAAATGCTCTTTAAATATTCAATAAAATTGTAAAACTGAATACGTGAAGTCCTATGATCTTTTAGGGTGGGAGATTTTAAACACCTACCTCTATGTCATTGGTTATTGTGGCACTGTTTGAATTATGCACCTTGAGCTGATTTAATATTGGTATGTTAAATACATCCGGTAAATCATGAATACCTTAAAAGAATATTCTAGTCTTGGGAATGTAAATATAAAAAGACTTGTGTATTCTCCATGACTCCTTTCTTCTCCATAATTTTATTAATTCCACCCTTTCTTTTACCTAACTTGGCCAGAGGTTATGACAATCTTGTTAATATTTTCCAAGAACCAACTCTTCATTTCATTCATTATATTTTGTCCTCATTCTATTGATTTCAGCCATGATGTGTTGGATATACATGTTATACCCCTTCCACAAGGCTCAAAGGCCAACCTAAAAGATGGGGCTAAGAGAGTATAAGTGCCCAAATTGAGGGGGGATCAGAGGGAAAGAGTGTCTTTTGGATACAAGGAGTGCTGCCTCATGACACATAGCAGCTGTGGTTCCCCACAGAGCTTCAGGCCGGTCAGCAGTCAGGAGTGCAGTGCAAAGGCCTGAGGGCCCCTACTCCTAAGTGACAAACTATGGACAGTTAGTGTCTTCTGTTGGAGGGTGGAACAATTTTTTGAAAGGGTTTATCATGGGGCTATTAAACAGTAATTTAATGTAGAAGATATAAAAACATAGGATTCAAAGAAATAGAGAGTGATGTGGGTGGAATACATGGGAGAATTATCATCAAAATACATTGGTGGAAATTCTCAATAAAACATCTAAAGTATATTCCTCAATATTATGGACATAGAGAATGTTTTATTATATAGGGATATTTCATTAAGTTACTTTAATGAATTCAATTAATTACAACATGTCTGCCAATTCTGTGAGTTCAATGAGAAAGCATTAGCTAATACGTCATTAATAATTTTTAAAGGGCCATTTATGGAAATAGGAAATATTATTTCCATGTACACATTCAACATTGGGCTTCTATAAAATATATTTGAAAAAATAAACACTGTATGTAAGGGAAAAATGTAATTCAAATGGCATACATATGTAAGCATAATATTCACAATTGAAACTCAAATGACTTTGAAACTCATAATAAATATTTATCATCCTTGGACATTACAGAAATGTAAATTAACATTATTATGAGATATCTTTTCATACCTTTCAAAATAACTTAGTTTAGTAACACATAAGAGAATTCACTTTTACTGGGTTATGGAGCAAGGGGAACATTTAGATTCCCCTGGTGGCAATGCAAACTTCTTTAGCAACTTTGGAAATCGGTGTGCTGTGTCTTCAGGAAGGTGGGAATGGGTAAACCTCAAGATACAACTCCAGGGCACATATCCTAATGCTGATTCATCCTAGTATAGACACCCTTGCTCCACCATGGTCAGTGAAGCTCTCTTATACAATTCAGAATTTGGAAATATTCAAGTGGTCCCTTAACAGATGAATGCATAAAGAAAATGTGGTGCATTTACAGATTGGATTGCGCATTAATAACTACAAAAGGAAAAAGGGAAGCTTGTAATTTTCAGGACAATGAATGGATCTTGTAAAAGTCATCCTGGAGGAGATGATCCCGATAAAAAAGGACAAATGGGATACATATTCACTTTAATCTGAATGTTAATTCTTCAATCTGTGTAACTGTATGATCAGTTTAGTGTAAGAGGCTAGGGAAGTGGGCCAGACTGTCCTCATTTTGGGAAGTACAAGTTTACTTATGGATTGCTAAGCGACACTGTCAGGAACAGGAATGTCGAATGTGACGAGACAGGGAAGAGGGCGACAAGGGAGGAAATATAGAAAGGGACAGCTAAAATTGAGACAAAATTGAGGTATTGATTGGAAGCCTAATGGAGTAGAAATTCAAATTATTTTTCAAAATTTTTAAAAAAATTTTTTTTTTTAATTTTTTTCCTTTTTTTTTTTTTTTTTTTTTTTTTTTCCTGGAGCTGGGTACCGAACCCAGGGCCTTGTGCTTGCTAGGCAAGAGCTCTACCGTTGAGCTAAATCCCCAAGCCCATATTTTTTCCAATTTTTTATAAAGGTAACTAAACATTTATTATAGGTGCAAGAACAGAAGATAAAATATTGATTGGTTTCATTTATGTGAAATTTCAATAAAAAGTAAGTCACAAAAGTTACTGAGTTTAACTTTCAGTAAACCTATGTAACAGATAATAAGTATCTGGTCCTTATGGAGACATATGTGAACCTCTTCTTGGAAATATAACTATATTATATTATAAACATTATATATATATACTTATACACAGACATACATATGTAAAATAAATATATGTAAAAATCTCTTTATTTGTTTACATTGCAAATGTCATCTCCCAAAGTGGTCTTTGTTCTTTGAATCCTCCAAATCATTCTGATCCTCTTTTTTTCTAAGAGGGTGCTCCCCCATCTACATACCCACTTCCTCTTCAGCCCTCTAGCACCCTCTTCTCTGGGATATCAAGTTTCCACAGGACCAATTGCCTCCCTTTCCGGAGATGCAGATGAGACAGTTGTCTTCTCCGCATGCTCTGCTGTCTATGGAGCAGAAGCCATGGACTGGCCCATGTATACTCTTTAGTTTGTGGTAAAGTTCCTGAGCCTCTGAAGGGTAAACATAACTGATACTGTTGTTCTTCATATTGGGTTCCAATCCCCTTCAGCTACTTCAGGCGCTCCCCTAATTCTTCTTTCGTGGTCATCAGGCTCAGTCAAATGGTTGGCTCTGAATGTCTGCCTCTGTCTCAGTGAGGTGCTTGCAGAGCCCCTCTGAGGACAGCCATTTCAGACTCTCATCTGCAAGCACATGTTGGCATCAGGAATGGTGCCAGGATTTAGAGTCTGTGGATGAAAAGGTTATTATGGTGGGGTGGTCTCGGGATGGCCTCTACTTCAGCCTCTACTCCTTTTTTGTCTTTGCATTATTTCAGACATGGCAATTATAGTTTAAAATTTTTGAGATATTTGGGCGGCCTCATCCCTCCAATGCAGGGCATCTCTAGCTGCAGGAGGCATTCTCTGGTGTTTCTATGTCCCTGCTGCTAGGTATTTCAGCTAACATCATCACAGTAGGTTTGTGGGATCCTCTTATATCCCTGGCATCTGGGACTTTCCAGGGGTTACCCAAGTTCCACACCCCCCACTGATGCTTATTGTTATTGATTCCCCTTTTCCTCTGGATTTCTCTCCTGTCTCTCCCCATGTTTGCTACTCCCCTTTGTTCATCCTTCTCTGCCTCTAGCTAGTTCCATCCATCCCTCGGTCTACCCTGATTATTTTGTTCCCTATTCTAAGTGGGTTTCATGGATCCACAATTTGGCCTTCTACACTGTTAACCCTCATGTGATCAATGACTTGTACAGTGGGTGTTCTGTTCTTTGGGGCTAACATCCACTTGCCACTAAGTACATCCCATGTTATGTCCTTTTCAATCTCTGTAAATTCACTGCTGTCCAGTTCCATCCCTTTGCCTACAGAGTTCTTGCTGTCCTCATTTCTAATACCCGAGTAGTATTCCCGTGTGTAAATATAGCACATTTCCGTATTCATTCTTCAGTTGAGGTCTATCACGGTTGTTTCCAGCATACAGCTAATATAAGTAAGGCTGCTATGAACATATTCAAACACGTGTCCTTATCAGAGAAAGGACTGGAAGAGCTTGAAGGGGCTCGAGACCCCATATGTACAACAATGCCAAGCAACCAGAGCTTCCAGGGACTAAGCCACTACCTAAAGACTATACATGGACTGACCCTGGACTCTGACCTCATAGGTAGCAATGAATATCCTAGTAAGAGCACCAGTGGAAGGGGAAGCCCTGGGTCCCTAAGACTGAACCCCAGTGAACTAGACTGTCGGGGGAGGGCGGCAATGGGGGGAGGTGGGGAGGGAACACCCATAAGGAAGGGGGGAGGGAAGGGGATGTTTGCCCGGAAACCGGGAAAGGGAATAACACTCGAAAGGTATATAAGAAATACTCAAGTTAATAAAAAAAAAAACAAAAACAAAAAAACAAAAAACAAACAAACAAAAAACACGTGTCCTTTTTACATGTGGATCATGTTTGAGTAAATGCGAAGAAGTGTGTGGTATAGCTGGGTCTTCAGGTAAAGCTATTTGCAATTTCTCTGATCCTCCACATTGATATCCAAAGTGGCTATACAGCTAGTAATCCCACCGCAATGGAGGAGTGTTCCACCTCCTCTACATCCTAGCCCACTCTGCTACTGCCTAAGATTTTTATCTTAGCCGTTCTGATTGGTGTAATGTATAGTCTCAAGTTCATTTTGGTTTGCCTTTTCCTGATAATTAAGGATGCTGAACATTTCTTGATGTGTTTCTCCAGCATTGAGATAAGGTAAGAATTCTTGGTTTAGCTCTCTACCCCAGTTTAAAAGTTGGGTTATTTGGTTGTCTGGGAGTGTAACCTTTTGAGTTCTTTGTATATTTTGAGTTTTAGCACTCTCTCAGATGTAGGGTTGGTAAAACTCTTTTCCCGGTCTGTAGGTTGCTGTTTTGTCCTATTGACAGTGTCCTTTGTCTTAATGAAAATTTTCAGTTTTATGAGATTTCATATATCGATTGTTGATTTTAGAGCCTGACCCTTTGGTGTTCTGTTCTGAATATTTTCACCTGTGCAAATTTGTTCTAGGCACTTACCGACACTTTCCCTTCTATTGGTTTCTGCATATCTGGTTTTATGTGGATGTTCTTGATCCACTTGGACTTGAACTTTGTACAAAGACATAGAAATGGATCAATTTGCACTTTGCTACATGCAGTCTGGTAGTTAGGGTAGCATCATTTCTTAAAATGCATTCCGTTTTCCATTGAATAATTTTGGAATCTTTGTCAAAGTTCAAGTGATCATAGGTGTATGGTTTTATTTAAGGGCCTTCAATTCTCTTCCCCTTGTTTACCTGTCTGTGTTATGAAATCTATGAAGTTTTTTTCCTCTATTTCTCTGTAGTACATCTTGTGGTCAGGAATGGTCCTTGCTGCAGAAGTTCTTATATTGTTGAGAATTGTTTTTTCCATTCTTGTTTTTTCTGTGAAGAATTGAGTTGCAATTTTGATGGAGATTTTTTTATCTGTAGTTTGCTTTTGTTGGATGACCTTTTCTGACTATGTTCCTTCTACTGATCCATGAACATGGGAAATCCTCCCATCTTCTGAGGTCTTCTTTGATTTCTTTCCTCAGACTTTGATTTCTTGTCCTATGGTTTTTTTACTTGCTTGGTTTCAGTTATGCAAAGATATTTTATAATATTTGCAAGTATTGTGAAGAATGTTGTTTCTTTAATGTCTTTCTCTGCCCATTTATCCTTTGTGACAAGAAGGAACACTGTTCGGTTTGAGTTAATTTTATGTATATTCAACTTAATGCAGTTTTTTATCAAGCATAGGAGTACTCTGGTAGGATATGGTGGCTGCTTATGTATACTATCATATCATCTGCAAAGAGTGAAAACTTAACTTCTTCCTGTCTGATTGGTATCCATTTGACCTCCTGTGGTTTTCTAATTGCTCTAACTTGAAATTTGAATGTTCTATCTTGCAAACAGGAAAACAGTGGAGATCGCCTTGTCTTGTCCCTGAGGTTTGTGGGATTGCTGCAAGTTTCTCTCCATTTAATTTGGTGTTTGCTGTTGGTTAGCTGTATTTTGCTTCTATTTTGTTTAGGTTTGTGCCTTGCAACAGAATCATCTGAGACATCAGGAGAAGTGCTCTATCTTTCCTCTCAAAAAGTGAAGATCAGTGAAGGCAAAAACTGGAGACCAAGGAAGCTTTTCAATTCTAGCTATGCAAGCATCCATCACTGTCCATGAGTCCTATCATACTTTCTCCAAACATAACATGTTTTCCCCAGAGGATGGCCTCCTCAAAACATCACAGGATCCTGACTAAGCAAAACCCATGTGGCTCTGCACTACATGACATCCAGACAGAACTTCTTCAGGCTACTTTTAAGCAAAGCTGATGCAATTACCTGTTGAATGACAGAATCAGAGGGTGGTTAAAGTGAGTAATTTACTTAGAACAGATTTTCCCAAGGATTTAAAATTTCTCCAGCCCTGTTTGATGAGACGGGAAGTGCTGACCTCCTGCCCTCTTTTCAGAAGTTTCTCATGACCCAACTCTTTCACTGTGTACATGATGTCCTCCTATCTTTCATCCTGAACCATACTCTAAAGGGGCCTGGAAAAAAACTTGTGGAAGAGGTACAGGCCACGTGCTACATAGTGTGAGCTGAGAAAGTCCAGCTTTGTTGATAAGAGCATCCCTATATTAGATACCAACTTAGTGGAAGCATAGGAGCTCAGCAAAGCAATCCTGACATCCTATAGATACCATACTAAGAGGAAGGTTTATCTGATCCCATGGGTTTGGGTATTGCATACCCCGGATACTAGGGCTTACAGATAGAGCAAAACCTCTCTACACCAGCAGAAATGAGTGACTTTATCCCCTAATGAGGAGTGATATGAACAAATGTGCTTAGCTCTTTCAACAGAGGTGAATTTCCATATGGACCTAGAACTTCCAGATGCTTCTAAACAATTTGATCTGTTTGTTCATGAAAGTAAAGGCACTGCACAGGGTGTTTAAACCAAACTCAGGGCCAGGGAATGGCCCTGGATTACGCATGTCCACACTCCTGGAACCTATAACACCAACCTGGCCCATGTGTCTCAGAGCTAAGGTGACTGCCACTATTAGTGAAAGAAGCAGACAAGTTGAGTCTGGTTTAGGATCTTAAACACACATCCCCCATAGAGTTGTGTCTTTCTTCATAGAGACAGGGGAGCTCTGGCTGTTTAGTGCATGTGTGAAACATAGCAGCTGCTTCTCCTGAACCATCCTGGAGTCCGGTTTGAGAAACCCACTGACATCAATCCTGTTCCTCTCTGGCCTCCTTATGACTTCATCAATGATTGTATGCGATAACAACCATAGTCCCGGGCACCTTTCTATACCTAATGTGCATTCTCTCAACGGTGAAAAATTTGAGTCAGTTTTTTCTAGGTTGGAGCATCATCATTAATGTAGAACCACATATATATGGGCTCCAGCAGTTATTATAAGTGAAGTGATTTGGACTCAAAAGTTATATGCAGGTCTTGCTTCCCACAGAGAAGAACTTAATGACTCAGACTCAGATGGCCAGATTGTGAAAAGGAAAGTGTATCATCATAGACCAGGAAGATCACTATGCATTTGTTACTGCATGTATGTATGCTATGATGTACAGGGAAAGAGGGATCCTCACTGAGTGTTCATACAGTAATTGGAGTGATTCCATCCTGGCAAATGAACTGCATATCTAAAAGCTCCTGGACAAAAAGTAGCAAACACAGGTAAGAGTAGAAGGGAGGAAATAATCAAACACAATGCTGAATTCATTGAAATAGAAACACAGAGAAAGATACAAAGAGTCAACAAAATCAAGAACTGGTGCTTTGTAAAACTCAATAAGATAGAGAAACCTTTAGACTAACTAACTAAAAGGCACAGCGATTGTATCCAAACTAATAAAATCAGTAAGGGGAAGGGTAAAAAACAACAGAAAATGAGGAAACTCAAAAAAATCATGTCTCAATAGAAAAGCTTATACTCAACAGTACTGGGAAATCTAGAAAAAAATGAAATTACAGACAGATACCATGTATAAAGTTAAATCAATTCACGAAGTCTCTAATGTGGACGGAGAGTGTACAAAACATTTTGGAAGCTTTAAAGACAGATGATTTGGATCCCATCCCAGGACTGACGTGTCCAAACATTTTCATCCATAAGATCATGAAAGAAATTTTACTACAAAATGCAAAATCTGTGTAACCACTCACTGTAGTGATGTGCAATCGCTGTGTAATGTGCCTTTCCAATGAATGAACCCTGCAGCATCAGGCTGGCTCACTTGTCTAAGAGCTATGGTTGCTACCCCTGTTAGAGAAGATAACTCTGTGTCAGAAGCTGAAACTCATATAACACCATGCAGTTGAGGCTCTTCTCAAAGGAACAAAGGAACCTTAAATTTTATTGCATGTTTGATACTGTAGCTGGTTCTCCTCCTGAACCATCCTGGAATATGGAGTGAAAACCCACGGCTATCAATGCTGCTACGCTCTAACCTGGTGTTGACCCAAACATGCTCACCAATGATTGTGTGATGAAGCAACAAGGTCTAAATAATCTGTCTAGACTTATTGGACACCCTACACCCTACGAAAGGTTCGGATGCAATGCTCTACATGGATGGGAATGACTTAACTAAACATGGAACCAGGTACAAATGGGCTCTGGTGGGTTACTGCAAATGAAATGATATGGACCCAAAACTTAGAGCCAGAATACATGGTGGAAATGAATACCTGTCATCACATGTGAGACAAGTCGCTATCCTTTGGTTACTGCCCATGCACATGGTATGATCTAAAGGGAAAGAGTTGTCCTCACAGCTTCCAGAAGGACATTAAAATAAAAGAGAACTCTTAGCTTTCCTGGTGAATATTTGTATTCCTCCAGCATTTCTTTGTTTTCAGGGTTTAGCATAACAAATTTATGTCTGCATAGAGGCCAGAGGTTAACATGGCACTGACTTGTCTGCCCCAAACAGGCCCAAAGAACAGTGGGATGTACTGACATTCTGCTCACATTCTGTGACCCACTGTTGCCTCAGACTCCATGGTGTAACCGTGGGAAAACTGAGAATGTACAAAGGACAAAGGAGAGCTTGAGCCCAAAGGTTGGTGGTGGACTCCACAGGAAGGATTGGTGTGCCCGAAAATATTGACAGGGCTCTGGAACAAACCTCAACCAGGCTCCCTGTCTGGGGTCCACAGTACTTAAATATGGTGTAAGTAGACTTGATAGGCTGGCCCTGTATATGTAAGCAATGTGTCAGGTTTGGAGTAATGTAAATCTTAAACAGTGATAATTCATTCAGAAGTGGGCAGATATGAGAGGCCTAGGCTGTGGACAAGACTGGGAAACTGTCTTCGCTGATATCTGCCAGAGAGGGGAGCTTAAGAATACATGATTGTTTTTTCTTTTTTCTTTTCTTTTTTTTTTTTTTTGGTTCTTTTTTTTCGGAGCTGGGGACCGAACCCAGGGCCTTGCTGAGCTAAATCCCCAACCCCTACATGATTGTTTTTAATGAAGCCTTTTCTGGGTGGGAGGAGGTTTTTTTCACCCGCTTGAAAATGTGCAAAAAACAGCTCCAAGTTCCTCCAGGTACTGTTCCAAGCATTTTACCACTCCCTCAAGATTGTCTCAGATAATAGCTGAACATTCATACTCAAAACTGGATAATTAAAGGTAATGATAGATGTATGCATGGCAAATTTGTGCATGCAGATTCAGGGTTCTGGTTCTGTGCAAATAAAGAAAACTATGTTACAGTTTACAATACAGAACTCTCATGAGTGTCCAAGAAAGGGTACATAGGCCTCCTACTTACCCTGTGTCTAGTGTACCACATACATGGCTGGATTCATCCGTATAATATTAGGTTTGACCTACCTCCTTCATTGTTTTCAGGCTCACAGGTTAGCAGTTGGCCAAAATCAATAACCAATTTTTCCATTATCCAGGCCCTCTAGTTCTCCATAAGGGCTATTCATTGAACTATCCCAGAGATCCACTGGTCTTCTGACTTCCCCAACATCACTCCAGTTGCCATTTTGAGCCTTGTCATTGTGTTACCACCCGCTCAAGTATCCAAAGGTAATGAAATCAATTTGGAAAGGATTTACAGGCTTTTCCCACTCATACACCTGTGTGGTGAGGCAGCATTTTACCATGGCTTCTGCAGACTCTTGTCAAGAAGGCAGAAGCCCCCCAGATGACAGCGTCTAATGGACCCTCAGGCCCTTAAGAGCACATGACAATCGAGGTTTCACTAGATCTGAAGCTTTTTCCCTCCCTATCCCTGTTAGTCTTAGCTACATTATGAATAGAAGTTCACGGTCCAACTCCAAACTGACTCAGGCCTGGACCTGGGAATTCAGGAAGGAAGATATTGGAGAAGTCATAGTTGATGAGACCACAGAGAAGCAAACAACAGTCCCTGTTGAACTTTTCTCACTGATATCTACTTTAATTTTCTGGTTGTTTGAGAGATTGTAAGGATGTGGGACTTTAACTTTTTTTTCCTTAGGGGAAGAAAAGTTTATTAAGATAAAAAAGACAAATGAAACAGGGAAAAACTTCTAGAACAGAAAGAAACATGGTACCTGTTGGGTGTGGCTGCCCATTTATAATGTCAGCATTTGCCTGAGTGAGTTCCAGGCAGCCTTGCTTGGCTCCATAGCGAATTCCAGCCCAGCATTTGCTAAAATCTAAAACCCAAGCCAATTAAACAAAAGCCACCAGCTACAAACAAAATGACAACTGGTTTTCCCATGCCAGTGCACGCAGCTCGGCCTCCAGCGAGGCACTGGCCTGGGCACAGCACCATCGAGGGG
>NC_046154.1:99381053-99401065 GCF_011064425.1 Rattus rattus
GAGGAGTGTTCCTCTTTCTCCGCATCCTCGCCAGCATTTGCTGTCACCTGAGTTTTTGATCTTAGCCATTCTCACTGGTGTGAGGTGAAATCTCAGGGTTGTTTTGATTTGCATTTCCCTGATGACTAAAGATGTTGAACATTTCTTTAGGTGTTTCTCAGCCATTCGGCATTCCTCAGCTGTGAATTCTTTGTTTAGCTCTGAACCCCATTTTTTAATAGGGTTATTTGTCTCCCTGCGGTCTAACTTTTTGAGTTCTTTGTATATTTTGGATATAAGGCCCCTATCTGTTGTAGGATTGGTAAAGATCTTTTCCCAATCTGTTGGTTGCCGTTTTGTCCTAACCTCAGTGTCCTTTTCCTTGGCTCTTTCTTAAACATCACAGTCAAACTCCCACAAACCATTCTTTCGGAAAATTTCACATACTAAATCTCTCTCTCACCAGTCAGTTTCATACCATTCATCCTGACCTATGAGGCATTTCTGTTTTATGCAGCATCATGCAAACTCAGTGCCCCAAATAAAAGAACAAAAATTCCACTGAATTTGCTCCAACAAACAGCATGTACGCACATCCTCGCTCTACTAAAACAATATATACAGGTCAGAACTAAGAGAAAGCTAAAGGGCCCATTCAATACATAGCAGCTCATGTCTAAATATATACATGTATGTCATGTTTTCACAGTTAATCTTAAAAAAATTACGATATGTTCAGAAATATTTCTCCAATGGTCTATAAATAATGCTTTAAAAGTCCAACTAATGAAATGAAATATAATAGTGGATCGAATTAAATAAATCTTCCAAGCCTTCAAGAACAGATGCTTGAGCTGCTAAAGCCTGAGATGTGTTGTAAATGGTGCTCTGTCTGCCCCAGCAGGAAAGCAGTCCTCATCCTAAACCTGGTAGGAGAGAAACTCCAACATTTTGGAAGGAACAGGCAGTTGCTGGACTTCTTGGGTAGGCATCACTCTTCGAATTGACATGTGACATAAATGTTGAAGACTAGGGACTTGCCTTGGAGTGGCCCAAAAATACACACTTCTATCATGTGTCCCAGCAGCTAAAACACTGCCATCAGTAGAAAAGGCACAGCAGAGACCATTGCTCAAAGGTGCAACTTGTACTGGACATTCGTCACCAATGCTCCAGAAGCTCACCATTTTATCATCAGCAAGGCTGGCAGCATGCAGTCCATCATGACTGAAAGGCACAGCTCTTACCCATCAGTCGTTTCCTCCTCCAGCAAATATTGGAGTAGGCGGGGGAAACAGGTGCCCAAATCCATCAGAATGTCTCCAATGGGTGGGTCCCAGACATACACACGCGTATTGTAAGATGCAGTAGCTAGTAATGTTCCATCAGGAGAAAAGTCACAAGCTACGACATCATGGTGATGCCCTTCCAGTCTCCTTATAATGGTGTATTTATCCATATTCCAAAGGAAAACTGCTTTACTGGCTCCAACTGAACACAGCATAGAACAGTCGGGAGAAAACACACAACTGTACACCCAATTCTGATGGCCCCACAATACTCATATTTCCATCACCTTTCAGGTCCCACACTCTAAGATTATTGTCTCTTGAAGCTGATAAAAGGAGTAAGCTCCCACCTGGAGCGAAAGTTAAGTCTCTAACCTCTTCTGCCAAATCAAGGAAGAGTTTTCCTGTATACACATCCCAGATTTTGATGCGACCATTATTTAATCCTGTGGCAAGGAGTAGCTGATCTTGTCCAAATCTAAACCGATGCCATTCTCTATTAACACAACGACTCTTGTTTTTCTGGAACTGAAGACCCAAAAGCGAGACTCCAGACTATGTCTCCACAGTCTATAACGTGTTCACGGGGGCTTATTTTTTTGACCACCATTACTGTTTTGTCTTGCCAATTTTAGACAGCTTGAATTGGTAACATTCTTGGAACCGTGCAAAAGAAAGTTCTTAAGGCACCAGGACCACGGGACAAGCTTCACTATACGAAATCCTAGTGACCATGCAAAGTATGAACCATCTGGAGCAAAAGCAACAATCCAGTTTTCACCACCACATTTCCTGTCGAAAGGGGCTGCTGGAGTTGAAAGTTCTCCTATAGTGCTCTACCTCATGATCTCTTTCTCGTTGTCCCTTGGGGGAAAGCTGGCCATCTATGGGGCACCGTCTGATTCTGGGAACTCGATTCAGACGCGACAACAGATAAGGGACTCGATGGGGGCTGAGGGGCATGACACGGGCTTGAGAGCGCGGGCAGCCACTGTGGCTCCTGTACACTGCTCCGGAAAAGTCACCAGAATGCCTGGAACCAAGTCACCGAATCACACTCAGACAACAGAGCCAGCGCGCCTTCCACTGACAGACTCAAATAGCCAGCCATTGCTTCCGCCACCAAACCAGACACTCAAAAAATCAAGTTTCTTAAGAGTTAAAAACACATTTTATCCTTAAAGAATTTATTAATTAATTTTTTTCAAAAGGGTCTTAAAGGATAACGTCAAACTGTAAAATGTATGACCTTGGCAGAACTGCAAATCCATTACAAGAACAAAAATTAAGAATAAATAACAAAACTTCAAGCGAAACAAAACAAAACCAACCCCTGAAGCAAAGGGAACTCAAATCAAAAATCCAAACACAATAATTTACCTAAGCAGCCTTCTCTTGCTGAAGATTTAGCATCACAGTCCTACAGCCTGTGGCTGGCCTTGGTAACATAGTGGAAAGGCTGTCAGTCACCAATTGCTATACCCTTTTAAAGATGAATGTAACTATGCCTCTTTGGGGCCTTTGTAGGTCAAGGCCTTCCAAGGCTAAGATAAGGCAAGTACAGGATGTTGTTTCTAGTCTTTGAAATTCTCTTCACTGATCTCCACTAATATTCTTGAAAATCCCTTAGGACAAGCACCAATTTACACTCTGAGACTCCTCCTGGATGCCCAGCAGCTCTGGATGTGACTGAACACTTCTCTGAAGCCCTCCCAAGTCCATGTTCAGCATGAGGGGAATTCCAATGTCTGTATGGAAACCCACTTCCCTTTCCTACCTGGGCTACAGCATTTACTCAGCTCAAATATTTTCACTGCTAAGGAGATAAACATTTGAAAACGTTCATCCTTTCAATGTGCACCAATAAATTTATGCATAAAATTTCCACCATTCAGAGTCTTCCTGGTGCATATTTCCTGGAGCCCTTAGCTTTCTTCATTTTAGTAACCTGTCCTGCACCCAGCACTGCTCCTTTACATACACTGTTTCTCCTTGGCTCCGAACCCGCTGCTCAGTCTTAGACGCTGGGCTTTATCCACTCACAAGTTTCTGCCTTTGTATTAAGCTGTTGCCAGTACAGTTTCTTAGATTTTTCAACTTGAATTGTCAAAGCTCTTACTGTTCCTACACAGTTATGTCTAGTAATGACCTGGTTCAATCCTATGATCATGAGAACTGAGCAACTGCAGGTCCATAAAATCAAAATTGAGCCCCTGGACATCTCTGAAAAGCTGCTTTATGGGATTCAGTTGTTACTGTTTTCAAAGTCTTTTCAAAGCATTACTCAGGCACAGAATAGCTTTTTTCTCAAGAAAGAAAGAGGATTCTAATTCTCTCATTGAAATTGGGCTAATTCAAGTCTTGGAGTATACACTCCATATCTTGGATAAAACTGTATGCCACCAAGAGAGCAAGACAATTTTGTAGGATGTGTGTGTGTGTGTGTGTGTGTGTGTGTGTGTGTGTGTGTGTGTCATGTATCATTCCAGGTAACTCCTGCTAAAAGTTTGGGGATCACCTGCTCAAAGACAACACAGCCTCTTTTTGTTTTGCTTGCTTCCTTTAACTTATCTAATCACCCTAAAATTACACCATTTCCTTTATACCTCTGGGGCACAGGTTAAACTCATACTATCCACCATTAATCTCTCCATTGGAATTCAGAGCTGCATGGTATATTATTTTTGGAGTCTTTAGACTCTGATTTTGTTCCAATACTCAGCAATTATTGATTGTTCAGTAAACTTAAATATAATGTCAATCTTAGTATTTTAAACATTTGAGGGTCATGCCAGACCTCATCAGCTACGTGCACTCATTTCACTGTTGGCAAAATCAGGCCATGCTTTCTGAATGTCCTGTTTGCTGTGACTACCTAGTTGTACTGTCATGTGAGTTCCCATATAGCTTTCTTCATACTCAAGGGATCTGATCAGAATCTATGAGGTGAAGAATCAATGTCTTTGAGCTGAATGTAGGTTGACACAGTGCCTCTGGATAATCTTTGAATACCATCTTGTATACACGTATGTGCTTTTTAGGTGATTTCTCCTTATCTAGTAACACTCCCCATAGCTCCACAGCATCATATTATTGGAAGTTTCCAAGGCAAGTGATGTCTTGTCCCTCCTGGCCATGGTCTTAGAATTGTGTGGGAGTTCCTAGATCAATCTGTGTGACCCTAAGGGATTCTTCTTGATAGACTTGGGGATGACCCACAAAGCAGTACAGTTTGGTGGGGGAGTAAAAAACAATGAAAAATTATATAAATTCTGATAAAAATCTTCCTACAGAGCCTCACAATCTTATTTTATCCATGGGGATGTTACTGAGTGATGTGGTCATCCGTTCACAGGTCTGGCTTCAGACACCTGAGCACTGGTCAACACGGGTGGAACTTGAGACATCAAAGGCAAACGCTTACAGATAGCATGATGGGTCAAACTTGGAATGAGCAATTAAGAGGTCAACCTGGGCTATGGAGAGGTATCATGTGGATTAAATAGACAGAGACAAAGACTGACACACAGACAGACAGACATAGACACGCACACGCACTCTCTCTCTCTCTCTCTCTCTCTCTCTCTCTCTCTAAAACAAGGGGACAAAAGTCAAGTTCTTCTGTTGGGTGCCACATGTGACAACTTCCATGATACTGCTACATTTAAGTACAATATCCATTAGGAACATACAGGAAGAGAATGGGAAATTTAGTATTCTCTCTCTCTCTCTCTCTCTCTCTCTCTCTCTCTCTCTCTCTCTCTCTCTCTCTCTCTCTCTCTCTTTGAGCTGGGGACCGAACCCAGGGCCTTGGGCTTGCTAGGCAAGCGCTCTACCACTGAGCTAAATCCCCAACCCCGAAACTTAGTATTCTCAAACCACACACGTTTATTAAAGCCCCATTTTACCTTTTTCCTCATGCTGACAGTCCCTGCAAAGAGAAGCCAGCCCATGGTCAGCCTGGCATGTATTTTCTCAGATCTCTGAAACTTTTCCTTCCATACATGCCCCTTGGACCCTAGGCTTGACGAGAGTTGTTGAATGATTTGCATCTTATCAGGTGTTGAAGTCCTGGTCTAGCAGAGTTGGATGTCAACTCTATTCCTAATTGGGCTTCTCTAGGGAACAGGAAGTTGAGATCACACTGGAGTTTATGAGAGAAGCATGTGCATAAACTGGTGTGAAATGTGTCTTCCTTAGTAAAGACTATTGTGGGAAACAGGAAGACATAGGAGAGGCAGAGAGACACTCAGAGACATGAGAAAGAGAGAGGAGAAAGAAGGAGAGACAGAGAGAGATGAGAGAAGAAGAAAGAGAAACAGAGAGAGACAGAGAGAGACAGAGAGATGAGAGGGAAGAAGAAGAAGAAGAAGAAGAAGAAGAAGAGAGAGAGAGAGAGAAAGAGAGAGAGAGAGAGAGAGAGAGAGAGAGAGAGAGAGAGAGAGAGAGAATGAGAAAATATGCCTTGTACAAGACACGGTGTGAAGGACGGCCTGTAAATCCCAGTGACTAAGGAAGAAGCCTGGAGCCAGCTGTTATTGAGACTGCAGACAGCTTGGCCTTTACAAAAGTGAGACACCAGACTTCCATGAGCAAATCCTTAGCCTGGAAGATGTAGTTATGGTAGCCCAGAAAAACAAACACAGAACTGTCCCCTCTGTCTGCCTCTTACTACTCTGATCTCCCACATCACAAGAGGCTGAATGGTCTTCCACATTCCCTGAGATGCAGCTCACAAGGGACAGCTCCTGTCTGCAACAGGGCTTCATCTGAGCCCACCCTTGGGCTGTGGTGGACATGCAGGACGTGACTGACAGGTTAAACTTTGCCTAGCTGGCTCGCAAAGTTCAGGCTTGAGACTCACCCACCGTGATTGTCAACACTTCCATGTCTCCATTGGGAGGGCAGTGTCACAATGTCCTCCTACTGTCTGCTCACTCCATTCACAAGCTTCATGTGACCCGGTTGACAGCTGCCTCAAGCTTATTCACAGCTCCTCAGGATGCAGCTTGGCTTCAGAGCCCTCCTGTCTGGCCCCAGAGGCCAAGAGAGCAATGTCACAGTTCACAGTGACAATGTGGATGTGCCAGGGCATTTCCTCCAATCTTACTTTCAAGTGTGTTCTTTTATTGCAGTCTATGCTACTCTTTCTAGAAGGCCACGCTGTGGGAGAACATTTGGATTCTGCCCCATCCACAGCTTACAGATATTTTACATAGACTCCTACATGATTTCAGTAGCAATGTTTCCCTAAACTTGTATGCAAACTAACTGTACACACACACACACACACACACACACACACACACACACACACACGGTGTAGGGATAATAGAGACGTGCATGTTGAAGTAAAGTTAGGACAGTGGACCTAGAAGATCAGATGTGAAGTGTTGTACTAAAATCTAAGACCCTAGAATGGAGGAAGGGAAACAATTGTGAGTGGTGCTTTCCCACAACTTGTCCACATGAACAATGAAGTATGAGACAACAGACCTGCATGGTCAAAGCCAAAGCCCAGGAATGTGCACAGTCTATTGAATGTGATTGCAGCTCATCTGTCAGAGCTGTAGTGGAAGAGTTCAGGTGTTTTCCACACACACTGGCATGGAGCAGCTAAGGGCCAGCTCCTCTCCTGCATAGTACTTCATTACAGTCCAACCCCGCACACTGGAGGACATTCAAGGATGGACCAGACAGGTGATCTTTTGACCTAGCTTGATAAAGAGCTGAAGCTGTGAATGTCAGCATCCCCAGAGCTCTGTTGAGCTCTGATTTCCTCTTGCTCCCTTAGCGATGCTTCAGAAAACCAAGGAGACGGCCTCCTCAGGCGTATTCACAGCTGTATAGGATATAGCTTGGTTTCAGAACACCATCACCTGTAATTACAGAAGCCAGGATGAAAACTACAAACTCCATCAGCACTCAGTTGCTATGGAGATGCCCAGAGTCATGGATAGATCTCTACAGACCCCAGGACTATAGATATAGATTCCTTGTAGGTGTAGAACATGGTCATTTAGTTCCCCCACTTACTGCTCAGGACACCTAGAGAAGTCAGGAAGGAGACAGTCCCTGTTCTGGTTCACTGACTAACAGTTCTTCACTGCACTAGGAAACTGCCTGACACATGTGTTGACTCAGAAACCTAAGGGGGCCACTATCAGGTAATGGTAGTCAGAATAGCTCTAGTGGAAAGCCTGAGATGATGAGGTCTCATCTAGAAGTACTTCTCTCTCCCAGATGTTAGTGTCAGACACAAACTGCACCAATCCAATGGGGGAGCAGTCAGCCCTGAGATTAGGACAGCACACTAGTCTCTCCCTTCTTCCCAAGGACCTTTGTCTTCTAGGCAAAAGGAGTAAAAGCCATGAGCTCTCAGGAAAACAGTGGTGTCCTTCCCAACAACTGGCTTCTGGAATAGAGAAAGTCTCTGGCTTCCAAGAACTATAATAAGCAATGAAGTTCCGTTGCTTCTTAGAGGCTCCCTGCTCCTGATTTCCACACCTGGAAGGCTCAGCTCAAGGAACCTCCTCTCCCCTTGCCCACGACTCACGGAACTTTCCCAAGAACCATTTATTTCTTCCTTTTTTACAAGACAGAAGGCTAGCTTCCTTCTCCCATCTCTGCTCTCTTCATGCTCTTTGCTCTTTCTCCCAAATGGCCTGCTTAGCCTGGACGACAGGTTGATTAGTGAACCCTGGAGGCACTGAAAAAACATCCCACAGGTAGTTGGTGCCAAGATAACACTTGTGACATCACAGAAGATGCTAGGGCTCTCCTGGGTACAAAAGATTGTTCAGGGAAGGGTCTACTGATGACTTGGAACTGCCATGGCCTACCTGCTAACCAGCTTTCCTTACAGTGACCAGATTCTGGGGTGCCCTTTCCAGGAGCTCTCCTGTGACACAGTGGAAACCTTTCCATATCTGCTCTGTCTAAAGCTAGAAAGGTCATACTGGATTGTCCTGCTTAATCAAGCTGGTGTTTGCTGGATAGCTGAAATGGCAGATCTTCATCAGACCTTTTTCTCTTCCTCTCCTAGGGCAGAAATACTCTAGCAGAAGTTCAAGCAGGGCATAGACCAGGACGAGAGCTCCCTCAGACAGCACTGTACACCAGGAACACTGAGTGTGCAAAGCAAGTGAACCACCATTGCTTCTCATCCCTGTAACCATGCCAATCTTTTCTTCTTTTACTTATTTTCCTATTTGTGACTAGGCCTTGATTTTGCCTAGCCTCTGACCCATCCACAGTGCTTCTGGTCTGATTGCCTTTCCTTCTCTGACAGCACCGTTGAAAGAACTGTGAAGGGGCAAAGAATGCCCTGACAACTTGAACACAACATTCTTTGAACTAGGGTCAAATACTCCTCTGAAAAAGATACCTTTTTGTAGATGTGAACTCATCAGTGAGGCAAATACCTAACTGAGGTCTGTAGTAATGCAGCTGAATCTCATCCACATGTCTGTTGGCTAACTACTCATGGGGGAAAAATTAGTTTTCAGATACCATAAAGCGAGGTACGTGAATTTCAGAATTTGACCCTCAACAACAAATAACCCCAATAAAGGACACAACAATATGGAAGGTAGGTTGTTGGGAAAAGCGTTACTCTACCAGAGGCTTTGGTCACTGACTGAGTCCTCAGTTTTTCAATATAAGGTGCGAAGCTGTCCTTGGAATCCTGTGTTGATGCCACACTTTATCCAGAGCACAGCCAAATGCATCCTATTCTTACTGCAGTTCAGTGTTGAAGGTACTCCTTGTCACACATATGTGATGCTAAAGTTAATGCTCTACACAGATGACAGAAGTCCCTCATTCCTCGTGTTGGTCATTTGTTTTTCCATAAGGAAAACAGCTGGGTATTCTTCAGTTTCACACCTGGACTAAATGACTGATTCTTAAAATGGATTTATAGAGGACATCTGGGTCGTCTTTTACATTTTGTGACAGGAGGATGCTCCCTCTGCATTGGTTGTGTCTAGAATAGCATACACAGGCATGTGTTGGCTGAATGGATCATGTAGTAGCCACCACATTACAGGATCAGTCTGATGCAGACTTTTTCTTTATCCAGGTCAAGGCTTTGTATAAATGCTGTGTATATTTATGCCAGAAGTGGGTGATAAGTTATCTGGAACTATCCCTCAGGGTGTCAAAAGAAAGATATTGGAACTCCAATGTTATAAGCCTGTGGGCAATAGGAACTATAAATCATTTGTCTGGCAAACTAGTTATTATGATGCCCAATGGCTATGTGGAGTGTTGCTGGAAAATGTGAAATCAGTGCTAAAAAACATTTGTATGGAAGAAGCCATTGGAAAATTCTCCAGATGCTGTGTGGTGACCTTCATCCTGCGTACAGGTTGGCTCTCGGTTTCATAGAATCTGATCACATCCAGCTGAGTATAAATGAAAGCTATGTTGGAATCTTTTATGTAATTTTGTTTGTTACTTATTCACTTTATACCCCACTCACTGCCCCTCCCCTTGGTTAGCCCCTCCCACAATCCTTTCCCTCTCCTTCTCCTTTGGGCAGCGAGAGACTTGCTTATCCCCCCCCGGCTGGCATTTCCAAGTCTCATTGAGGCTTCATGTTTCTCCCACTGAGGCCAGACAAAGCAGCCCAGCTAGTAGAACATGTCCCACTCACTAGCAACAGCTTTTGGGAGAGCTCATGCTGCATTATTTTAGGACCCACATGAAGCTCAAGTTCCCTGCTACATCTGGGCAGGGAAGCCTAGGTACAGCCTGTATATGTTCTTTGGTTTGTGGTTCAGACTCTGAGAGATCCGAGAGTCCAGAGGAGTTGACTCTGTTGGTCTTCCTGTGGAGCTCCTATCCCCTTTAGGGCTTGGAATCTTCCCCTATTCTTCCGTATAAGGCTCTAAGCTCTGTCTGCCATTTGGCTGTGGGTGTCTGAGTCAGCTGCTAGGTGCTGCCTAACAGAGAACAACATGCTCCCATCTACAAGCAAAACACAGGGTCATTAGCAGTGTTAGGGATTCTTGCCTGCCCATGGGATGGGCCTCAAGTTGGGCTGCTCCTCGTTTGGCCATTCCCTCAGTCCTTGCTTACTCCCCCGTGCCTGCATTACTTGTAGACAGGATACATTTCGGGTTGAACTTCTTGTCGGTGGGTTGGTGTCTCTATTGATGCACTCGGGTTCCTGTGTAGCTACAGATGGTGACCACTTCAGGTTCCAATGTAGTAAGCCACAGTCAAGGTCACCCTCATTGATTCTTGGGTGCCTCTCTTATCCCGGGTTTCTGTCCCTCACCTAGAGATGCCCCCCACCTTCTCACCCTCATCAGTTGCAGATCTCCGTTCATGGTCATGGTCCTCCAGTCTCCACTACACCTTTACTGCACTATGCCTACACTACCCACCTCTCTTGGCCTTCAGTACACCAGATCCTGAACCCCCATCTCTCTCCACATTCCCCCTCCCTCCCAATTCACTCCCTGAGCAGCCTGCCATCCCAGGAGACCTCCATTCTCCTGCTGCCTCTCTTCTACTTCCATCAGACCCCTACGCTATACAGGTGAGCTTCCCTTTTTCCACCCATCTCTCCCCCAACTCCTGGCTGAGACCTCTGGGCCAAACCAAGCTGCCCTGAGCAGCCCGCCATGCCAAGGGGAATCTTATACCTCATGTGACATCAACTAGGAAGAAGCAGCAAACATGACATTCAGCGGGCATTTTTGGGAAAAAAATCAGTCTGAGGACCCCACAAATTGTTCACCATGATGTTCTGAATTCCAGTGGGAAGATTAATGGTGACTTCTATGTGGTTAATATGGACCTGAGAGGTATCAGCAAATGGTTTATTTTGAGGTAATTAGGTGTTAAAAAAGCATGTGAATGGCAAGCGCTAACTTGAATGATGTGTGCTCAAACATGTGGCATGACTTACCAAGGACCGATCTAGACATCCATGCATATCTAACAAACTATTGACTTCATCTCTGTTGTGTGTGGCATTCAGGATTTACACAGGATAGGAAGTGTATACAAGCAAGGTAATTTCAGTGTCAGTGAGAGAATTCAGGATTCCAATTCCTCTCTCAATAAAGCATTCTGTGAATGGTGGATGCTTACATTCTAAAGCCTAAGAGGAATGACCACCAAAAACACTAACAATTGGATCCACTGTGGAAATGCCTTTCAGACATGTCTTCTAGCTCAAGTTTGACCGCGTGTGCCTGCAGTTGCTCAGTTCTCAAGGCTGTGGGATTTCACCTGGTCATTGTTACAAATACCTGTCTAGGGACAGGAAGAGCTTTGAGAATTCTTCAAGCCAAGAACCTAAGAAACTGGTGCTGCAGGTTCACCTGCATTGTTGAGCAGCCTTGAGTGGTTGGTGTGATCTGCTTTGACCTCTGCTGCTGGATGGCTCTGAGGAGTGCTGAGTGGCTGAGCTACTAAATCCCAGTGTGAATGCAGTGACTTATGAGGACATGCATGTGGACTTTACTCAGGAAGATCAGGAGATCCTAGATCCTTCCCATAAGAAGCTCTACACAGATGTCATGCTAGAGACCTACAGGAATCTCTACACTATAGGCTTTAATTAGGAAGACCAAAATATTGAAGAACACTGTTAAAGAGCTAGAAGACAAAGACATGAAAGAAGTCAGAGTGCAGAGAAACCCTCCGAATATACTCACTGTGGTAAAGCCTTTGCTCACAGTCACGCTCACAGTCATGCTCACGCTCACAGTCATGCTCACACTCATGCTCACAGTCATGCTCACAGTCATGCTCACACTCATGCTCACAGTCATGCTCACAGTCATGCTCACACACATGCTCACAGTCATGCTCACAGTCATGCTCAAAGGCATGAAAGGATTCATACAGATAAGAACTGCTATGAAGTTATTCAGTGTGTTGAAGCCTTTGCACCTTACACAAGTCTCTAAATACAGAAAACACAAAATGGACAGAAACCTTATGAATGTAATCAATGTGTTAAAGCTTTTGCAAAACACAGTACTCTTAAAAGGCATGAAAGATTCGCAGGAGAGAGAAACCCTACAAATGTAATGAAAGTTGTAAAGCGTTTTCACAACGTATTATTCTACAAAAGCATAAACGAATTCATACTGGAAAAAAACCCTGCAAATGTAATCAATGGGGTAAAGCCTATTCAGGACATGATAATCTCCCAACGCATAAAAGAATTTACTGCAGAGAAATCATTCAAATATATGAATGTGATAAAGCCTATTCAAAAAACTGTAGTCTCCAAATACACAAAAGAGTCCATACTGGAGAGAAATCCTTAGGAATGGAAATATTTAAGCTGAGTAAATGCAGTGGCCCTGGTAGAAAAGGGAAGTGAGTTTCCATACAGAGGTAAGAGGTTCCCTCTTGCTGAATATGCACCTGAAGGGATTTCAGAAAAATGCTGAGGCAAATCAAGAACTGCTGGGCCTCCAGGAGGAATCTGACAGTGTAAATTGGTGCTTGTCCTGATGGGTCATTGTATTAGTCAGGGCTCTCTCGAGTCACAGAACTTATGGGTAGTCTCTATATAGTAAGGGAATTTGGTGATGACTTACAATCTGTAGTCTAACTCCCCAAAATGATCAGCAGCAGCTGTGAATGGAAATCCAAGGATCTAACAGTGGCTCAGTCCCACAAGGGAGACAGGAAAAAAAGAGCCTTTATTCTTCCAATGTCTTTATGTAGGTTTCCAGCTGAAGGTGTGTCCCAGATTCAAGGTGTGTACCACCATGACTGGATCTGGGACTTCCCTGTTCCAGATGACCTTGAACTCAGAGATCTCTTGCCTTAGTCTCCTGGGATTCATAGCCACTTTGCCTTAAGATCTTCTTGCCAAAATTCAGGTCAGAAACTTGTATCTCTCAGCCTCAAGATCAGGATCAAAGGTGAGCCTTCCAATTCAGGATTGTAGTTCATTCCAGATATCGTCAAGTTGACAACCAGGAATGGCCACTGCAGTCATCAAGAACAGTTTCGTGGAGATCAGTCAAGAGAACTTGAAAGACCTTGAGCTAAAGCCTGTAACATGTGTCGTGCTTAGCCTTGGGAGGACTTGTCCATCAACCCCCTCCTACTCCACCCAGGGGCATGCTACATTTATCTGAAGAGTATTACCATCACTGAGCATATTTCTGTTATGTTTCCAAGGTGAGCCACAAGCTGTAGGTCTGTGCTGCTAAATCTGATGCTTAGCCTAATTATTGTGTTTGGTCTTTGGTTTGAGGTTTGTTTGTTTGTTTGTTTATTTATTTATTTGCCTTGGGTGCTTGGTTTTCTTTTCTCAGTTGAGATTTTGTTATGTTTTGTTGTTGTTTTTGCAATTAATTTGCTATTTTCAAGTTTACAAAGTATAAAAGGTTACAGATGGAATCCATAGTAGGGAAAGTCACTCCTGCCACCTGTGTGGCCTGAATAATTAACATCCTCCTCCAATCCCCTTTTGTTTACTATTGATGAACAGTCAGGCCTGGGGAAAGGAGTGACATCATTAGACTATGTCTTGCTGAATGTGGGTGTAGAGGCCCCATCCTCCGTTCATCTCTCCTACTGCTCTGTGGGATTAAAGTCTGTGGAGCAAGTTCAATCTTCACTCTCAGGGTATAACCAGCAGTTGCAGTCTCTGGCTTCAGAACTAAGAGCTGGTTATCCTGCAATAATAATTGATTAAACTCTAGTTAGAAATCTTTTGGATTTTTATGGGGAGGAGTCTAAACAAGAAGTTTATGAGGCAGGATGGGATTGGTAAGGATTAATAAAAGAAGGAGAAGGGGGGGAAACAGGGAGTCTCAATTCCATACTGGATTTATTGATAAACCACTTGCCAGAGGCATCAAGCTGTTCTCCATATTTTCAGAGACCTATTTGGAGTTGTAAGATCTCTCTCTCTCTCTCTCTCTGCCATTTGAAAAAAAACCTAATCCTTGCTGATTTTGTAGCACCAGAGCTTTCAGTGAGTTTATTTGGCCCTGGAGAATGAGGATGATCTGCTCCACTCATTGGAGATACTTAATGAAGGAGAGAAAAACTGATGGCAAAGAGCTAGAGAAGTAGTCAGTCCTGCCTTCCCAGTGGCAACACCAGCAGTTACAACCAGGATTGCAAGCAAAGGCAGGATATGAAATGTTCATTTTTATGCCTTTTTTCTATAAACCCTGTGTTGGGACCTGGCAAGGTTCTTTACCAGGTACCACACCTAGCTTTACAAAAAGGGACAGAATACGAGAGCACATGTCCCAGACCACTCAGTGGGTACGCAGTGATAGACTTGAGTGCTGCACAGGTTAGAGGCATGGTTAACACTTTGACAGAGCGTCTGGGTGGTAGTGCTAAGGGTTATGGTGTCATTGCGGTCTGCAGGATCTAGTGTGGCCACAAAGTGTGCCCCTGAGGAGTTAAAGCAGTCTGCAATACCAAAGCAAGGGATGTGGAAAAGACATATGCTGGTTGTAATGTTTGACTTAAAGGATCTAATGAGCAGAGAGGTGAAAGAATCTGATAAGCCAACAGACAAGGCCATGCATGGTGGATGTGAGCTTGGCCCATCATTCTCCAAAGCAGTAAGGCAGAGCATTGTTCATTAACTGATATGGTTGCGGTCTGAAAGAAGAGATGCAGTGGTAGATAGGTGGGATCAATATTGTCAAATGATTTTAGGTGACACAAGGACCTCTGAGAAATATTGGACTACTTCCTTTTCTGTGTCCATACCCAAGGGTTGAGAGAATCGCATATTGATAGATGTGGCTAATGGGTATCAGTTATGAATGCTATAGTAAAAATGACCAGTGACTCCTGCCTCCCACCTGGGGTGCCACTGATTGTCGACTGTGGTATGAAAATTCCCCACTTAGTTCCTTTTAGCTACAAAGCCTGAACAAGATGATTCCTCCACTATTTTCACTCCAGCTAATGAACCTCTGAATATTGGCCTAAACCCACAGCTTACTCTCCTCCACTCCCTCAGTTTCCCTTTATCCCTCTTCACCAACAGGTTGCTGAAATCGGCTTTCCCTGGGACCCACTTTAAGCACAGCATCAGCCGCTACTCTTCCCGCTACTAACTCGTGCTCTTAAAAAGGACCACCTTTCCCTCCCTGTACCTATCCTAAGCAAAAACTATTGCTCTCCCTTTGCAGGAACTTGGAGGGGATGGCTTTGTCAGAGTACAGGCAGAGTTCCTTAAGCAGACTCAAATAGAGAAGGGAATGGGGTCCTATACTGGTAGTTACTCCACCTTTTGAAAGCAATTCCAATGTATTGTCCAATCTTACAATCTCACTCTGCATGATATCCATATGATCCTTATAGATGATCTTCTTCCAGAGGAGAACAGGCAAGTCTGGGATCAGGCTAGGGCACATACAGATGAAATCCACCAAACTGACACTGCCCACACTACTGGGAGCAAGGCAGTCCCCAAGCAGGACCCTGAATGGGATTAAAACAACCCAGGGTACATTAAATCTAGCTATGGATCAATTTATGAATTTTCTTCCTGCCATGAGTTTGTAGAGCCTCTCCTAAAGCAGTAAATTATGAAAATGTAAGAGAGGTCATCCAGGACAAATACTGATCTTAATTCCCAGAGCACCTTACCAAGACTTTTTGACAATATTACAGTCTGGCCTCTCAGACTCCAGATGGAGAACAACTCCTTCTGACATACTTCTTTTCGAAGTGATGGAGATACTCACAGCCAAGTAATTTAATGATAAGTAGGGATACAGTGACCTAGTAGAGCCTAAGGAACTGCAATGTTGCAGCTTGAACTCTGGTAGGACAAGGACAGGTGAAGAAGGCAGGAAGGGTTGCAATGGCCTAGGAGGGACTAAAAAAACTGACAGGATATAGCCTAAGACTGGTAAGATGGATCAGACAAAGAGGTCGGGTAAAGGGGTACAATGGCCCAGTGGGTCCTGAGGAACTGCAGGTTGCAGCTCCAGTGGTGGTGATGTTGATGTTGGGAAATGGGTAACAGGGCCAATGGAATCAAGTGAAGAGAGCCAGCCATAAATTTAAAAAAGGACTTGGAAAGGGGACTTCCACCTCTAAGAATACCAGAGACATCAACAGTCCTTTGGACCCTGGGAAGCATTACAACAATGGGAAGGGAAGCTTACCCTAATTGGTGCTCCTGGACGAGGGTGTTAAGCTACAGGTGAGCTGGAAGGTGAGCTACTGCAGGCCAAGTAGAGATGAGATACAGAGTCCTCATACAGTTCAATCTTTCCAGAGGAGGGGAAGCACAAGCGCCAAAGACAGTCTATGCAAGTCATGATAGCAAAATGTTGGTTTTTCTGCTGGGATGGGAATGTGTCCTGAGACTTGGAAGCCTAGGTTCCACACAGCTTTGAAGCAGTGTCCGAATGGAATGGTATCCAGAGACACAGGAGTCCAGAAATCACATAGCTCTGAGAGGAAGCATCCCCAGCAGAGACATTGTAGCTCCCAGGAGAGGTGTGGTGGTTTGAATATCCTTGGCCCAGTGAATGGAACTATCAGGAGATGTGGGTTTCTTGGAGTAGGTGTAGACTTGGAGGAAGTCTGTCACTGCGGGTGTGGGCTTTGAGATCCTATTGTTCTAGCTGCCTGAGAATGTGGAGTTTTTTCCTCTATGTCTTCCAAAAAAGACATAGAACTCTCAGCTTTAGCACCACACTTGCCTGGAAACTGCCATGATAATAGACTGGACCTCTCATCCTGTAAGCCAGCTCCAATTAAATGCTGTCCTTTCTAAGACTTGCTTTGGTCACAGTGGCCCTTCACAGCAATGGAAACCCCTAAGACGTAGGTGGTGCCAGAGACTGAAAAGGTATTGCTTTGTAATAGGCCAGACTATGTTTTGATTAGAAGAATGTGTGTTGGGGACATGGAATGCTTTAGAAAGGACAATAGGCCATCCTAGAAAAGAATATAAAGCCATTGGTGCCGATGGTGATTTGAAGTCTGGGGGTCTCAAGTGGTTTCAGGAGAAAATTTCAATATGCTATCTAGAGTGTGTTCTTGTGATATTTGGTGGAGAGTTTGTTTCTTTTCACCTTGGGCAAGTCTGCCCTAAGGCTAAAGGTGAAAAATTCATTCTAATTGCTTTGACAGAGGACATCTCAAAACTTCCAGCATACTCTGTCCTCAGGTTGCTCTAATGAAACAGTTGATATCAAATGTAGCAAATTTAGAAGGAAAAATACAAAATGTATAGTTCAATAGCAGTAAAAAAGCGCAGGAAGCGAATGAAGCCAAATCTGTGTTGGAGGATATTAAATGGAATTATGGGGAATTGACAACTTTCAAAGCTGAGGCCCCATATATAAATTTATGCATTTTCAAATTGTACAAGGGATACTTTATCATATTATGCGTTATGACTGTTTGCTGTTTTCATTTGGACAAAAGCGATGGATTCTGTTTCAATTGACAAGATGTAGATTGTGATGGCTATTCTGGTTTTCACTGTGTTAAGATATATAATGAAAAGCTTAGGTCCAGGCAGCGGCAACATGCTTTAATCCAAGACAGAAACAAGTAGATCTCTGAGTTCAAGGCTGACTGGTAACAGAGGAAGTCCAAGGACAAGCTTAGTCCATTCATGCTTTTAATCCCCAGCATTAAGAGAGGTATACCCAGGCAGATCTCAGAAGTCAAGGTCAATCTACAGAGCAAGTTCCAGGACAGCCAGGCTTAGGCAGTGAAGGATTAGGAAAACATGAGCTGGCGATAAAAAAGAACAAGGGGGGCCATATTTCACCCTCTGTGGCCAGAACTTGCAGCTTGACCCCGTGGCTCTGGCCGCAGAGTGAGAGTAGAAATTGATGGTGATTTGGCTGGAGCTAAAAAATTAACAGTGACTGAAGAGATCAGCAGCATACTGAAGTGAAAATCTTGTGGGAACACTTTGAGAGTAAAAGAAGGTGAAATATTTCTGAGGCATTTTCGAGAATACAAAGGAAGTTGTGCTCCAGAGACAGCCAAGGTTGTTCTTTGTGCTGTAGCTGCACTTGGTAATGTATGACAATTTCAGGTGGCACTTGGTTTTTAAGGCATGAAGGGTCACGGAAAGCAATCAGCCTTTTGGTTCTGAGAGGGTCAGGAAAGGCCATTGGTGGGGTCACAGCCTCAGTTGCAGTTCATAGCCCAGGACTGAAGGGGTCATGCCAAAAGTGGATTACCACGACAGCAAGAAGGGTGGCCCTAGTTGTGAAGAACAACTCAGCCTACTGAAGATGCTAGTGCTATAGGATGGCCTTCAATCAGCAGCAGTGGAGTAGGGCCAATCAGTGTAGAGAGCTCCAGGCAGAGCTGGAAAATGGAACCCAAGTCTTTTGGAAGCGTAGAGAAGATCATTTTGTAAATCACAGACATTGGAACAAGCTGTAAGCTTGAAGTTGCCCTGGAACACTCAAGATGTTAGAGATGACAGCAGTGCAGGGGACACCTGCTGAGGAAAGTTTAATTGTAGAGGGAACCAACCAGAAAGAACTGTGCCAACAACAGCTGAAGAGCACTTTCTCATCAGATGTGGAGACAGAGTTTGGAGTTTGCACAGCTGGGTTTTGATCTTGTCTTGGTTCAGCATTTCCTCGCTGTGATGTTATGGAATGGTAATATGTGTCCTATGAGGATGGAGCTATATGATCTGCTTTTTTTTTATTTTTATTTTATAGGGGATTATATTTAAGTGATTGGATGAATCTCAGGAGAGACTTTGAATTTTGGACATTTTACATTTTTGGTACTGTTATAGACTGTGGAGACTTAAATTGGACAAAATGCATTTCGCATTATGCTATGGCTGGGTATAGCTCTATAGACTTAAGTGTTTGAAAAAGCCGTGGGGGACCAGGGAGTGGAATGTGGTGATTTAAATATGCCTGGCCCAGGGAGTGGCACTATTAGGAGGTGTGGCTTTGTTGGAGGAAGTGTGTTGCTGTGGGGGTGGGTTTCGAGACCCTCCTCCTGGTTGCCAGGAGAGGCCAAGCCTTCTCTTGTTTGCCTTCCAAACAAGACATAGAACTCTCAGCTCCTCTAGCACCGTGCTTGCCTGGATGCTGCCATGCTTCTGCCATGATAACGGACTGAACCTGTGAACCTGTAAGCCAGCTCCAATTTAATGTCTCCCTTTATAGGAGATGCTTTGGGTGTGGTGTCTCCTCAAAGCAATGGAAACCCTAAGACAGGAGGGTCTCCCCAGCTGAGGCCAGGAGCTCAGGAGCCTCAGCCCTGCTCCCTCACCGCACTTCTTTCCTGCTCCTCTTCACTGCTTCTTGTCATCCTATGAGTCAGTCACCCTGGGCAGCATAGCTCAAAAAGGGCTTGGTTGGAGGGTGCAGCATGTGAATGGCTGAATCCAGGAGTGCCTGGCTTTGCTCCCAGGTGGGAGCGGACACCACGAATTGGGCAAGGAACAGGACCTCTACAGGGTCCTGGGAGTAGGGAAGGGGAGCTTCCTAGAGTGGAGATTTTTCAGGGTCAGGATTGGTGGGATTTCCAGTCCTGAGTTTGGGGGAGCTCATGAATTAGCACATTTCCTATCCAGGGATTGGTGAGTTTTAGTGGTCAGGGATTAGTTTCTGTTTGAAGTTCAGGGATTGGTGAGTTTCCTTTTGAAGTTCAGGGATTGGTGGGTTTTTCTATTCAGGGATTGGTGGCTTTTGTTCAAATGTTTCACCTAATATTAGCATAATATGAGGAGGTTCCTGTTGAGGGTCTGAAGATGGCCTTTGTGACAGT
>NC_046154.1:99401165-99415782 GCF_011064425.1 Rattus rattus
GGCTTCCAAGTCTCAGGACACATTCCCATCCCAGAAAACCAACATTTTGCTATCATGATTGCTGGCATAGACTGTCTTTGGCACTTTTGCGCCCTCCTCCTGGAAAGATTGATCCGTATGAGGACTTGCATTCATCTCTATTTGGCCTGCAGCCCACCTTCCACTTCACTTGTAACTTAACCCCACGTCCACAAGCACCACTAGGTAAGCTTCCCCTTCCAGTTGGTGTAATGCTTCCCAGGGTCTGGTAACTGTTGATGTTCTGGTATTCTTAGAGGTGGAAGTCCCCTTCAAGTCCTTTAAATTTATGGCTGGCTCTTTTCTTCACCTAATTCCATTGGCCCCATACCCATTTCCCTAACATCAACATCACCATTGAGCTGCAACCTTGCAGTTCCTCAGGACCTCCACAGGGCCATTGTATCCCCTACCTGACCCTCTTTTGTCTGATCGCAGATTCTTTACCAGTCTTAGAGCTATATCCTGTCAGCCTTTTTAGTCCTCCCAGGGCCATTGCAACCCCTTCCCGCCTTCTTTCACCTGTCCTTGTCCCACCAGGAGTTCAAGCTGCAACATTGCAGCTCCTAGGGCTCACTGGGTCACTGTACCCTACTTATCATTAAAGTTTGGCTGTAGGTGCCTCCATCACCATGAAAAGAAATATGTCAGAAGGGTTGTTTTCATCTGAGTCCCAGGACCCAGATGGAATGTTGTCAAAAATCTTGGAAAGGTGCTCTGGGAATTAAGATCAGTTTTGTTTTGTCCTGATGACCCTCTCTTACATTTTTCATAATTTACTTGCTTTGGGAGGCTTTTACAAACTCATGGCAGGAAGAACAAGTCATAAATTGATCCATAGCTAGGTTTATATACCCTGGGTTGTTTAATTCCATTCAGGGTCCTGGCTGAGGACTGCCTTGGTCCCAGTAGGGTGGGCAGTGTCAGTTTGGTGGATTTCATCTGTATATGCCTTAGCTGATCCCCAGACTCGCCTGTGCTCCTCAGGAAGAAGATTGTCAATAAGGATTATATGGATATCATGCAGAGTGAGATTATAAGATTGGGCAATATTGAATTGCTTTTAAAAGGTGGAGGTAACTACTGTATAGGACCCCATTCCTTCTCTATCTGAGTCTGCTTAAGGAACTCTGTATGTACTCTGTCCAAGCCATCCTCCAAACACTTTAAAGGGAGAGCAATAGTTTTGGTTAGGATAGGTACATGGAGGAAAGGTGGTCCTTTTTAAGCATTGAGTTAGTAGGGAAGAGTAGTGGCCGATGCTGTGTGTAGGGTCCCAGGGAAAGCCCGTTTCCAGCAATCTGTTGGTTGAAGAGGATAAAAGGAAACTGAGGGGTGGAGAGGAGAGTAAGCTGTGGGTTTAGCCAATATTCAGGAGGTTCATTAGCTGGGTGAAAATAGTGGAGGAATCCTCTTGTCCAGGCTTCCCCAGCAAAAAGGAACTAAGTGAAATTTTCATATCAGTCGAGGATCAGTGGCACCCCCAGGTGGGAGGAGTCACTGGTCATTTTATATCCATTCATCACTGATACCCATTGTAGCCATCTATCAATATGCAATTCTCTCCACCCTTGGGTATGGACACAGAAAAGGAAGTCCAATATTTCTCCTCAGAGGTCCTTAAAATCACCAAAATCATTTTGACAATTTGATCCCACCTGTCTTCAACACTGCACTCTTGTTTCGGACCTCAACCATACCGGTTAATGAACAATGCTCTGCCTTACTGCTTTGGAGAATGATGGACCAACTCACATCCACCATGCAATACCTTGTCTGTTGGCTTATCAGTTTCTTTTCAATTTCTGCTCATTAGCCTTTTTTGTCAAACATTTAACCAGCATGTCTTTTTCCACATCCCTTGCTTTGGTATTGCAGACTGCTTTAACTCCTCAGGGGCATACTTTGTGGGCACACTAGATCCTGTAGACTGCAATAATATCATAACCCTTAACACTACCACCCAGACGCTCTGCCAAAGTGTTAACCATGCCTCTAACCTGTGCATCACTCAAGTCTATCACCGAGTACCCACTGAGTGGTCTGGGACATGTGCTCTCGTATTCTGTCCCTTTTTGTAAAGCTAGGTGTGGTATCTGGTAAAGAACCTTGCCAGGTCCCAACACAGTGTTTATAGAAAAAAGGCATAAAAATGAACATTTCATATCCTGCCTTTGCTTGCAATCCTGGTTGTAACTGCCGGTGTGGCTACTGAAGGCAAGACTGACTCACTTTAGCTATATTTGCCATCAGTTTTTCTCCTTATTAAGTATTCCAATGGTGGATAGATCATCTCAAATCCAGGGCCAAATAAACTCACGAAAGCTTCCAGTGCTAAAAAATCGCAAGGATTAGGTTTTTTAATCAGAGACAGAGAGAGAGAGAGAGAGAGAGAGAGAGAGAGAGAGAGATCCCACAACTCCAAATAGGCCTCGAAAATATGGAGAACAGCTTGATGCCTGGCAAGTGGTTTTATCAGTAACCAGTATGGAATTAGAGAGACCCTGTTCCCCCTTCTCCTTTCTTTTTCTTCATCATCCTACCAATCCCACCCTGCCTCATAAACTTTTGTTTAGTCTCCTCCATAAAAAAATTCAAAAAGGCTTTCTAACTAGAGTTTAATCAATTATTGCAGGTTAACCAGCCCTCAGTTCTAGGCAGAGACTGCAACTGCTGGTTATACCCTGAGAGTGAAGATTGAACTTGTTCAGACTTTAATCCCACAGAGTAGTGGAGAGATGAACGAGGATGGGCCCCCACACCCACATCATTCAGCAAGACATAGTCTAATGATGTCACCCTTTTCCTAGGCCTGACTCCAATAGTAAACAAAAGGGGATTGGAGGAGGACGTTAGTTATTCAGGGCCACACAGGTGGCAGGGAGTGACTTTCCTACTAAGTGGATTCCATCTGTAACTTTTTATACTTTTGTAAACTTGAAAATAGCAAAAATTACAAAAAACAAGAACAAAACCTAACAAAAACCCAAGCACTCAGAAAAAAAAAAAAAAAACCAAGGCAAATAAACAAAAAACAAAAAAACAAACAAACCAAACCTCAAACCAAAGAAAAACACAATAATTAGGGTAAGCATCAGATTTAGCAAGCACAGAGCTCCAGCTTAGGTCACCTTGGAAACATAACAGAAATATGCTCAGTGATGGTAATACTCTTCAGATAAATGTAGCATGCCCCTGGGTGGAGTAGGAGGGGGTTGATGGACAAGTCCTCCCAAGGCTAAGCATGACACGTTACAGACTTTAGCTCAAGGTCTTTCAGATTCTCTTGACTGATCTCCATGAAACTATTCTTGATGACTGTAGTGGCCATTTCTGGTTGTCAACTTGACTATATCTGGAATGAACTACAATCCTGAATTGGAAGGCTCACCTTTGATCCTGATCTTGAGGCTGAGAGATACAAGTTTCTGACCTGAATTTTGGCATGAAGATCTTAAGGCAAAGTGGCTATGAATCCCAGGAGACTAAGACAAGATCTGGAGTTCACAGGTGGCTGGAACAGGAAGTCCCAGATCCAAAGGAAATATGGTGGTACACACCTTGAATCTGGGACACACCTTCAGCTGGAAACCTACATAAAGACATTGAAGAAAAAGGCCTTTTTTTCCTGTCTCCTTAGGGACTGAGGCACTGTTAGATCCCTGATTTTATCCACAGCTGCCGCTGATCATTTTTGGGGAGTTAGACTAGATTGTAAGTCATCACCAAATTTTTACTATAGAGAGACTACCCATGTTCTTGTGACTGGAGAGAGCCCTGACTAATACAATGACCCATCAGGACAAAGGCACCAATTTACCTGTCAGATTCCTCCTGAGGCCCAGCAGTTCTTGATTTGGTTCATGCATAATCCTTCAGGGTGTATATTCAGCAAGAGGGAACTCTCTACCTCTGTATGAAAAACTCACTTCTTTCTACCAGGGCCACTGCATTTACTCACGCTTAAATATTTTAATTCCAAGGATTTCTCTCTCCAGTATGGACTTTTGTGTGTGTGTATTTGGAGAAGACGCAGTTTTTGAATAGGCTTTTATCACATTCACATATTTGAATGATTTCTGCAGTAAATTTCTTTTTTACACATTCATTGGGAGATTATCATGTCCTGAATGGCTTTTACCACATTGATTACATGTTTGGTTTTTTTTCCAGTATGAATTCTTTTGTGTTTTTGTAGACAATAATGCCAGAAAACGCTTTTACCACTTTCATTACTTTGTAGGTTTCTCTCCTATAATTCTTTCTTTTATTTTAAGAGTACTGTGTTTTGAAAAAGTTTTTGCTAGCGTTGATTACATTCAAGGTTTCTGTCCATTTTAGGTTTTTCTTATATTTAGAGATTCTGTGTAAGGTGCAAAGGCTTCAACAATAATAACTTTTGAACTTCTTATCTGATGAATCCTTTCATGCCTTTGAGCATGACTGTGAGCATGTAAAGCAAAGGCTTTACCACAGTGAGTATATTCAGAGGGTTTCTCTGTACCCTGATTTCTTTCATGTCGTCTTTGTCTTCTAGTTCTTTAACAGTGTTCTTCAATATTTTGGTCTTCTTAATTAAAGCCTATAGCGTAGAGGTTCCTATAGGTCTCTAGCATGACATCTTTGTAGAGCTTCTTCTGGGAAGGATCTTCCTGAGCAAAGTTCACATGCACGTCCTTATAAGTCACTGCATTCATACTGGAATTTAGTAGCTCAGCCACTCAGCACTCCAGCAGCAGAGGTCAAAGCAGATCACACAAACCACTCAAGGGTGTTCAAGGTGAACCTGCAGCACCAGTTTCTAGGTTCTGAAGCTTGAAGAATTCTCCAACTCTTCCTGTCCCTAGACGGTATTTGCAGCAACGACCTATTTGAAATCCAGCCTTAAAGAACTGAGCTAACTGCAGGCACATGGCGGTCAAACTTGAGCTAAAGACATGTCTGAAAGGCATTTCTAGTGGATCCATTGTTAGTGTTTTTTGGTGGTGCATTTATGTAGAACTTTTAAAATGTGAGCCTCACGCTCACAAGGTATTATTGAGAGAAGGACTTGAGATCCTGAATTCTCTCACTGACACTGGATTTACCTTTGGCCTTATACACTTCCCTATCCTGTATGTAAATCACAAGATGCCACTATGAAGATGAAGTCAATAGTTCATTAGATATGCATAGATGTCTGGGTAGGTCCTTAGTAAGTCATGCATACATGTTTGAGCACACATCATTCAAGTTAGCGCTTGCCATTCCATGCTTTTTTAACACCTAACTACCTCAAAATAAACCATTTGGTGATACCTACTCAGGTCCATATTAATAACCCATAGAAGTCACCATTAATCTTCCCACTGAAACTAGAACATCATGGTGAACAATTTGTGGGGTCCTCAGACAATTTTTTTCCCCAAAATGCCCGCAGAATGTCATGTTTGCTGCTTCTTCCAGTTGATGTCACATGAGGTATAAGATTCCCTTGGCATGGCGGGCTGCTCAGGGCAGCTTGGTTTGGCCCAGAGGTCTCAGCCAGGAGTTCAAGGGGAGAGATGGGTGGAAAGGAAGCTCACCTGTATAAGCGTGGGGTCTGATGGATAGAAGAGGCAGCAGGAGAATGGGTCTCCTGGGATGGCAGGCTGCTCAGGGGAGTGAATTGGGAGGGAGGGGAATGTGGAGAAATGGGGTTCAGGATCTGTGTACTGAAGCTAAGAGAGGTGGGTAGTATAGACATAGTGCAGTAAAAGTGTAGTGGAGACTGGAGGACCATGACCATGAACGGAGATCTGCAACTGATGAGGGTGAGAAGGTGGGGGGCATCTCCAGGTGAGGGACAGAAACCTGGGATAAGAGAGGCACCCAAGAATCAATGAGGGTAACCTTAGATGTGGCTTACTACATTAGAACCTGAAGTGGTCACCATCTGTAGCTACACAGGAACCTGAGTGTATCAATAGAGACACCAACCCACCTACAAAAAGTTCAACCCGAAATGTATCCTGTCTACAAGTAATGCAGGCACGGGGGAGTAAGCAAGGACTGAGGGAATGGCCAATCAATGAGTAGCCAAACTTGAGGCCCATCCCATGGGCAGGCAAGAATCCCTAACACTGCGAATGACCCTGTGTTATGCTTGTAGATGGGAGCATGTTCTCTGTTAGGCAGCACCTAGCAGCTGACTCAGACACCCACAGCCAAATGGCAGACAGAGCTTAGAGCCTTATACGGAAGAATAGGGGAAGATTTCAAGCCCCAGAGGGGATAGGAACTCCACAGGAAGACCAACAGAGTCAACTCATCTGGACTCTCGGATCTCTCAGAGTCTGAACCACAAACCAAAGAACATATACAGGCTGTACCTAGGCTTCCCTACCCATATGTAGCAGATGGGCAACTTGAGCTTCATGTGGGTCCTAAAATAATGCAGCATGAGCTATCCCAAAAGCTGTTGCTAGTGAGTGGGACATGTTGTACTAGCTGGGCTGCTTTGTCTGGCCTCAGTGGGAGAAACATGAAGCCTCAATGAGACTTGAAATGCCAGCGCAGGGGGGGATAAAAGTGCTCTCTCACTGCCCAAAGGAGAAGGGGAGAGGGAAAGGATTATGGGAGGGGCTAACCAAGAGGAGGGGCAGTGAGCAGGGTATAAAGTGAATAAGTAACAAACAATAAAATTACATAAAAGATTCCAACATAGCTTTCATTTATAATCAGCTGGATGTGATCAGAGTCTATGAAACCAAGAGCCGACCTCTGCGCAGGATGAAGGTCACCACACAGCATCTGGAGAATTTTCCAATGGCTTCTTCCATACAAATGTTTTTTAGCACTGATTTCACATTTTCCAGCAACACTCCACATAGCCATTGAGCATCATAACTAGTTTGCCAGACAAATGATTTATAGTTCCTATTGCCCACAGGCTTATCATAACATGGGAGTTCCTATATCTTTGAGACCCTGAGGGACAGTTCCAGATAACTTATCACCCACTTCTGGCATAATATACACAGCATTTTATACAAACTTGACATGGATAAAGAAAGTCTACATCAGACTGATCCTGTAATGTGGTAGCTAAGACATGATTCATTCAGCCAACACATGCCTGTGCATGCTTATTCTAGACACAAATGCAGAGGGATCATCCTGTCACAAAATGTCAAAGACGACCAGATGTCCTCTATAAATCCATTTTAAGAATCAGTCATTTAGTCCAGATGTGAAACTGAAGAATACCCAGCTGTTTTCCTAATGGAAAAACAAATGACCAACACGAGGAATGAGGGACTTCTGTCATCTGTGTAGAGCATTGACTTTAGCATCACATATGTGTGACAAGGAATACCTTCAACACTGAACTTCAGTAAGAATAGGATGCATTTGGGTGTGCTCTGTTTGGATAAGAGTGTGGCATCAACACAGGATTCCATGACAGCTTCAACACCTTATATTGAAAACTGAGGACTCAGTCAGCTGCCAAAGCCTCTGGTAGAGTAACGCTTTCCCAACAACCTATCTTCCATATTGTTGTGCCCTTTATTGGGGTTACTTGTTGTTGAGGGTCAGAATTCTGAGCAATTCACGTACCTCGCTTTATGTATCTGAAACTAATTTTCTTTCCCCATGGAGTAGTTAGCCAACAGACATGTGGATGAGATTCCGGCTGCATTACCAGACCTCAGTTGGTATTTGCCTCACTGATGAGTTCACATCTACAAAAAGGTATCTTTTTCAGAGGAGTCTTTGACCCTAGTTCAAAGAATGTTGTGTTCAAGTTGTCAGGGCATTCTTTGCCCCTTCACAGTTCTTTCAACGGTGCTGTCAGAGAAGGAAAGGCGATCAGACCAGAAGCACTGTGGATGGGTCAGAGGCTAGGCAAAATCAAGGCCTATTCACAAATAGGAAAATAAGTAAAAGAAGAAAAGATTGGCATGGTTACAGGGATGAGAAGCAATGGTGGTTCACTTGCTTTGCACACTCAGTGTTCCTGGTGTACAGTGCTGTCTGAGGGAGCTCTCGTCCTGGTCTGTGCCCTGCTTGAACTTCTGCTAGAGTATTTCTGCCCTAGGAGAGGAAGAGAAAAAGGTCTGATGAAGATCTGCCATTTCAGCTATCCAGCAATTGATTAAGCAGGACAATCCAGTATGACCTTTCTAGCTTTAGACAGAGAACATATGGAAAGGTTTCCACTGTGTCACAGGAGAGGCTCCTGGAAAGGGCACCCCAGAATCTGGTCACTGTAAAGAAAGCTGGTTAGCAGGTAGGCCATGGCAGTTCCCAGTGACGTCATCAGTAGACCCTTCCCTGCACAATCTCTTGTACCCAGGAGAGCCCTAGCATCTTCTGTGATGTCACAAGTACTGTGATGGCACCAACTACCTGTGGGATGTTTCTTCAGTGCCTCCAGGGTTCACTAATTGACCTGTCGTCCAGGCTAAGCAGGCCATTTGGGAGAAAGAGCAAAGAGCATAAAGAGATTAGAGATGGGGAGAAGGAAGCTAGCCTTCTGTCTTGTAAAAAAGGAAGAAATAAATGGTTCTTGGGAAAGCTCAGTGAGTCGTGGGCAAGGGGAGAGGAGGTTCCTTGAGCTGAGCTTTCCAGGTGTGGAAATCAGGAGCAGGGAGCCTCTAAGAAGCAACTAAACTTCATTGCTTATTATAGTTCTTGGAAGCCAGAGACTTTCTCTACTCCAGGAGACAGTTGTTGGGAAGGGCGCCACTGTTTTCCTGAGAGCTCATGGCTTTTACTCCTTTTGCCTAGAAGACAAAGGTTCTTGGGAAGAAGGGAGAGACTAGTGTGCTGTCCTAATCTCAGGGCTGACTGCTCCCCAATTGGATTGGTGCAGTTTGTGTCTGACACTAATATCTGGGAGAGAGAAGTACTTTTAGATGAGACCTCGTCATCTCAGGATTTCCACTAGAGTTATTCTGACTACCATTCCCTGTCAGTGCCCCCCTTAGGCCTCTGAGTCAACACATGTGAGTATCAGGCAGATTTCTAGTGCAGTGAAGAACTGTTAGTCAGTGAACCAGAACAGGACTGTCTCCTTCCTGACTTGTCTGGGTGTCCTGAGCAGTAAGTGGGGAACTAAATGACCATGTTCTACTGCTACAAGGAATCTATATCTATAGTCCTGGGGTCTGTAGAGATCTATCCATGACTCTGGGCATCTCCATAGCAACTGAGTGCTGATGGAGTTTGTAGTTTTCATCCTGGCTTCTGTAATTACAGGCGATGGTGTTCTGAGGCCCAGTTCCATCCTGTACAGCTGTGAATATGCCTGAGGAGGCTGTCTCCTTGGTTTTCTGAAGCATCGCTAAGGGAGCCAGAGGAAATCCGCACCCCCGCTCAACAGAGCTCTGGGGATGTTGACATTCACAGCTTCAGCTCTTTATCAAGCTAGGTCAAAAGATCACCTGTCTGGTCCGTCCTTGAATATCCTCCAGTGTGCGGGGTTGGACTGAATTGAAGTACTATGCAGGAGAGGTGCTGGCCCTCAGCTGCTACATGTCTGTGTGTGGGAAACACCTGAACTCTGCCATTACAGATCAGAGAGATGAGCTGCAATCTCATTCAATAGACTGTGTACATTCCTGGGCTTTGGCTATGACCATGCAGGTCTGTTGTCTCAGACTTCATTGTTCATGTGGACAAGTTGTGGGAAAGCACCACTCACAATTGTTTCCCTTCCTCTGTCCTTGGGTCTTAGATTTTAGTGCAGTACTTCACATCTGATCTTCTAGGTCCACTGTCCTAACTTTACTTCAACATGCACATCTCTATTATCCCTACACCGTGTGTGTGTGTGTGTGTGTGTGTGTGTGTGTGTGTGTGTGTGTGTGTGTACAGTTTGCATACAAGTTTAGGGAAACATTGCTACTGAAATCCTATAGGAGTCTATGTAAAATATCTGTAAGCTGTGGATGGGGCAGAATCCAAATGTTCTCCCACGATGTGGCCTTCTAGAAAGAGTAGCATAAATTGCAGTAAAAGAACACACTTGAAAGAAAGACTTGGAGGAAATGCCCTGGCACATCCACATTGTCACTGTGAACTGTGACATTGCTCTCTTGGCCTCTGTGGCCAGACAGGAGGGCTCTGAAGCCCAGCTACATCCTGTGGAGCTGTGCATAGCTTGAGGCAGCTGTCAACTGGGTCACATGAATCATGTGAATGGGTGAGAGACAGTAGGAGGACATTGTGACACTGCCCTCCCAATGGAGACATGGAAGTGTTGACAATCACAGTGGGTGAGTGAGTCTCAAGCCTGAACTTTGAGAGCCAGCTAGGCAAAGTTTAACCTGTCAGTCACGTCCTACATGTCCACCACAGCCCAAGGGCGGGGTCAGATGAGGCACTGTTGCAGACAGGAGCTGTCCCTTGTGAGGTGCATCTCAGGGAATGTGGAAGACCATCCAGCCTCTTGTGCTATGGGAGATCAGAGTAGTAAGAGGCAGACAGAGGGGACCGTTCTGTGTTTGTTTTTCTGGGCTACCATAACTGCATCTTCCAGGCTAAGGATTTGCTCATGGAAGTCTGGTGTCTCACTTTTGTAAAGGCCAAGCTGTCTGCAGTCTCAATACTTTAGCTGGCTCCAGGCTTCTTCCCTTAGTCACTGGGATTTACAGGCCCGTCCTTACACCTTGTCTTCTAGATCCACACATGCTTTTCTGGCTTCATGTGTACAAGACATATTCTCTCTCTCTCTCTCTCTCTCTCTCTCTCTCTCTCTCTCTCTCTCTTCTTCTTCTTCTTCTTCTTCTTCTTCTTCTTCTTCTTCTTCTTCTACTACTACTTCTTCTTCCTTCCTTCCTTCCCTTCCCCTTCTCCTTCCCTTCCCTTCCTTCCTTCCTCTTCTTCCCTTCTCCTCCTCCTCCTCCTCCTCCTCCTCCTCCCTTCTTCTTCTTCTTCTTCTTCTTCTTCTCCTTCTTCTCTCTCTGTCTCTCTCTCTTTCTATCTCTTCTTCTCTCATCTCTCTGTCTCTCTATCTCTATCTCTCTATTTCTCATCTCTCTTCTCTCATCTCTCTCTATGTGTGTTCTACCTCTCTCTCATATTTCTTCCTGTTTCCCAATAGTCTCTTTACTAAGGAAGACACATTTCATACCAGTTTATGCAATGCTTCTCTCATAAACTCCAGTGTGATCTCAACTTGCTGTTCTCTAGAGAACCCCAATTAGGAATAGAGTTGACATCCACCTCTGCTAGACCAGGACTTCAACACCTGAGAAGATGCAAATCATTCAACAACTCTCGTTAAGCCTAGGGTCCAAGGAGCATGTATGGAAGGAAAAGTTTCAGAGATCCGAGAAAATGCATGCCAGGCTGACCATGGGCTGGCTTCTCTTTGCAGGGACTGTCAGCATGAGGAGAAAGGTAAAATGGGGCTTTAATAAAAGTGTATGGTTTGAGAATACTAAGTCTCTCCCCTTACTTTCCCCTTCCCTGCCTGTGTGTTCCTAATGGATGTTGAACCTAAATGTAGCAGTGTCACCCTTTCAAGAGAATGGAAGTTGTCACATGTGGCACCCAAAAGAAGAAGTTGACTTTTGTCCCCTTGTTTTAGAGTGTGTGTGTGTGTGTGTGTGTGTGTGTGTGTGTGTGTGTGTGTGCATGTGTGTGCCTGCGTGCGTGTGTGTGTGTGTCTGTCTGTGTGTGTCTGTCTTTGTCTCTGTCTGTTTAATCCACATGATACCTCTCCATAGCCCAGGTTGACCTGTTAATTGCTCATTCCAAGTTTGACCCATTGGTACAGAGACAGACAGATAGACCAGTGGAATAGAATTGAAGACCCAGAAATGGACCCACACACCTATGGTCACTTGACCTTTGACAAAGGAGCCAAAACCATCCAATGGAAGAAAGATAGCATTTTCAGCAAATGGTGCTGGTTCAACTGGAGGTCAACATGTAGAAGAATGCAGATCGAACCATGCTTGTCACCCTGTACAGAGCTCAAGTCCAAGTGGATCAAGGACCTCCACAGCAAACCAGATACACTCAAACTAACAGAAGAAAAAGTGGGGAAGAATCTCGAACACATGGGCACTTGAGAAAACTTCCTGAACAAAACACCAATGGCTTATGCTCTAAGATCAAGAATTGACAAATGGGATCTCATAGAACTACAAAGCTTCTGTAAGGCAAAGGACACTGTTGTTCAGACAAAACGGCAACCAACAGATTGGGAAAAGATCTTTACCAATCCTACAACTGATAGAGGGCTCATATCCAAAATATACAAAGAACGCATGAAGTTAGACTGCAGGGAGACAAATAACCCTATTAAAAAATGGAGTTCAGAGCTAAACAAAGGAATTCACAGCTGAGGAATGCTGAATGGCTGAGAAAGCACCTAAAAGAATTTCAACATCTTTGATCATAAATAAATGCAAATCAAAACAACCCGAGATTCCTCCTCAGAATGCAAGATGAAAAACTCGGACCCAGCAGATGCTGGCGAAGATGTGGAGAAAGAGGAACACTCCTCCATTGTTGGTGGGATTGCAGACTGATACAACCACTCTGGAAATCAGTCTGGAGGTTCCTCAGAAAATTGGACATTGAACTACCTGAGGACCCAGCTACACCTCTCTTGGGCATATACCCAAAAGATGCCCCAACATATAACAAAGACACATGCTCTACTATGTTCATAGCAGCCTTATTTCTAATAGCCAGAAGCTGGAAAGAACCCAGATGCCCTTCAACAGAGGATTGGATACAGAAAATGTGGAACATCTACACAATGGAATACTACTCAACTATCAAAAACAATGACTTTATGAAATTCATAGGCAAATGGGTGGAACTGGAAAAATATCATCCTGAGTGAGGTAACCCAATCACAGAAAAACACACATGGTATGCACTCATTGATAAGTGGCTATTAGCCCAAATGCTTGAATTACCCTAAATGCACAGAACACATGAAACTCAAGAAGGATGACCAAAATTTGGATGCTTTACTCCTTCTTTAAAAGGGGAACAAGAATACCCTTGGGAGGGGATAGGGAGGCAAAGTTTAGAACAGAAACTGAAGGAATACCCCATTCAGAGCCTGCCCCATGTGGCCCATACATACAGCCACCAAACTAGATAAGATGGATGAAGCAAAGAAGTGCAGGCCGACAGGAACCAGATGTAGTCTCTCCTGAGAGACACAGCCAGAATACAACAAATACATGGCGAATGCCAGCAGCAAACCACTGAACTGAGAACGGGACCCCCGTTGGAAGGATTCAGAGAAAGGACTGAAAGAGCTTGAAGGGGCTTGAGACCCCCTATGAACAACAATACCAAGCAACCAGAGCTTCCAGGGACTAAGCCACTACCCAAAGACTATACATGGACTGACCCTGGGCTCCAACTGCGTAGGTAGCAATGAATATCCTAGTAAGAGCACCAGTGGAAGGGGAAGCCATTGGTTCTGCCAAGACTGAACCCCCAGTGAACATGATTGTTGGGGGTAGGGCGGCAATGGGGGAAGGATGGGGAGGGGAACAGCCATATAGAAGGGGAGGGGAGGAGCTAGGGGGGTGTTGGCCCGAAAACCAGGAAAGGGAATAACAATTGAAATGTAAATAAGAAATACCTAATTTAATAAAGATGGAGGAAAAATTAATTTATTTATTCACTTCACATCCCAAGTACAGCCTTCCTCTCCTCCAAATCACCCCTCACATGGATCCTCACTCCACTCCCCATCACATTCACCTATGAGAAAGAGTGGTCCACCCCTGTGAACCAACCTGCCCTGGCACCTCAAGTCACTGCAGAACTAGGTATTTTCTCTCCCATTGAGGCCAGATAATGCTGCTCAGTTGGGGGAGTAGAATCCCCAGGCAGGCAGCAGAGTCAGATAATCCCCCACTCCACTTGTAGTGGCTCACATGAAGACCAAGTTGCAAATCTGCTACATATGTGCAGGGGACCTTGGTCCAGCCCTTGTATGCTCTTTGGTCAGGGGTTCAGTCTCTGGGAACCCACAAGGGTCCAGGTTAGTTCACGCATTCCTCAGTCCTTCTCCAACCCGTACAAAATTCCTTGAGCTAATGTTTGTCTGTGAACCTCTGCATTTGTTTCATTCAGCTGCTGGGTAGAGCTTCTCAGAGGGCCTTAATGCTAGACTCCTGTCTGTGAATCCAGGCTGACAGATACGATCATAGCCTGAAGCTTCAAGAGACTTGAATGAGCAAGGCAGGCCTGTGATGTGTCCATGGAGGTCTGAGGACTGAGGCCCAATAGGCACATTCCCACCCAAATTGGCATGGGGTTGCTACTGCATTCATTTTTGTCGGTCACCCACAAGGCCAGCAGTGACAAATATGGCTGCCAACAGTGTCTTCACCTGGTGTATCCTTGTGGCAAGGCTCTGATCACAAAAAGGCATCAAGGTCTCACCGTATGTCCCTGTGAATCTACTACCCGAGTAGACAGAGTTGTGCTTTCCTCCTTCCACACATAGACCTCCATGGAAACATGACTGACTGTCACATTTTCTTTTTTTTTTTTTTTTTTTTTTTTTTTTTTTTTTTTTTTTTTTTTTTTTTTTTTTTTTTTTTTTTTTTTTTTTTTTTTTTTTTTTTTTTTTTTTTTTTTTTTTTTT
>NC_046154.1:99740882-99763382 GCF_011064425.1 Rattus rattus
TAGACTCCCTCCCATGCTACGGACACTTACTTTTTCCTTTTCTTTCCCTTTCTTGATTGTATCTGTGAATGTGTATGTGGTGTGTCTGTGTGTGTGGATGCACACGCTTGTGCCCGTGGATGCCAGAAGAGACCAGTGCCTACCCTCTCTGTCACTTATTCCTCTTGGGACAGGGTCTTTCCATGAACATAGAGCTAGGCTAAGCCCCAGCAAGCCTCCTGCTTCCACTCTCCACAGCCCTGGGATTATAGGTGTTCAAAGAGGTAGTCAGTTTTCCCGTGGGTGCCAGAGATTTGAACTTGGGTCCTCATGCTTGAGCAGCAAGTTCTTACCTACTGAGCCATCTCTCCAGTCCCCAAACTTCTTTGATAAAGTGTCCATAGCTAGGTGTGGGACTGTGAAAGGCAGCCTGGTGCCCGGTTGAGCTAAGGCTAGAAACCCTGGAGACCCTGAAGGGACTGTAGGCGTTTTGCTTGTTCCAGGGTACCAGGCCCATCACTAGCCACAGTTCCCATAGATTTGTGGCCATCAATCACGTATGGGCAATTCCCCCAGCCCCTCCACATGTAGAGATGGAACCTAGGCTCAAGACAGCTCTCTATTATAATGAGGTACCTAAAGGTCTGGAGGCTTAGCCAATAAGCTTCCCTTCCCAAACACTCTTCCCTGAAAAAGGTATTTAATCTCAGGCCCACCCTGAGAAGTGGGGTACAGTTTTACTCATCCACCTTCCACCACGACAATAAATGCCTTAAAACCATGGACTGCCTCTTTTCGTTGGAATCTGCCATGGGGAGCCATAGAGAAGGCCCTCGTCTACAGAGCCGCCTTCTAATCTCCCGTAGAAGGCCTCTCTGTGCTCCCAGCCAGGACTGCCATCGAACTCAAGCCCACTGCCACCGTCAAGCCAAGGACCCCCTCCCCCAAGGACTAGCCAGCGCTCCCCCCCTTTTTTCCATGGCATGATCTCTTTGGACATCATAGAAAGCTGGCTTTCAGGACTTGTTACTGTACAGTTCTTCAGAAATGTCCCATGCTTAGCTTAGAACCCTGCTACCCTTGTCATGAATTTTTTACTAACTTAAATCACAGGCTTAACATTTTAATTCCATACTGACAGATCCACAGCTAGTCTCATGCTTAGATACGAAGATAATGAATTAGCCAGCAAAAGAGGCAAAGGAGAACCAGGGTTTGGGAGGGAACTGGCAGCCGGGTCAGCGCGCCTGCTGGGCACCGGTGCTATCTTGATTTGTTGATTGTCAGGTGGCCTTAGATTCCTATCTGTGTGTGATGCTGTGGGTTTCCATCACAAACTCACCACTCGGCCCAGATTTCTACTTCCTTCCTCCTTGGGCTGTGTAACTTTTTTTTTTTTTTTTTGGTTCTTTTTTTCGGAGCTGGGATCGAACCCAGGGCCTTTCGATTCCTAGGCAAGCGGCAAGCGCTCTACCACTGAGCTAAATCCCCAACCCCAACGTTTTTTTTAAATTAGATATATTTCTTTACTTACATTTCAAATGTTATTCCCCTTCCCGGTTTCCTGTCCATAAGCCCCCATTCCCTCCCCCAACCCCTCCCCATTTGAGTCACTCATTCAATATCTCCGAGTTTCTAATCTCAGGTCTATAACTATCAGGAGAACCTGCAGGGAGCAGAGAGAACCCCATCCTTAGGCGCCTATGATGTGGGTCGGAGGAGACAGTTTCAAGGATGTGTGTATAGGGAGGGCAGAGTCTTCAGTCCAGAAGAGGAGGAAAGGACAGTAAGCAGCAGCTACCTCAGCGTCTCCTAAGTTTCAGACTTCAGGACTCCCCATTTTGGGAAGAGTATGTATAAAAAAAAAACCAACAGGATATTTTCCCCTTTTATTCATAAAAACAAATTTGCAACAATTTATTAAAAATCGATACCATGCAGTGGGGCGAGAGAAACTCCTCATTTACATTTGATTCTGCCAGTTCCGGTCTAATTGAAAGCAGTCGTGTGTGTGTGTGTGTGTGTGTGTGTGTGTGTGTGTGTGTGTGTGTGTGCACTAGCGTCACTGGAAGATGCCCTTGGGCGGAAGCCTCTAGGAAATGGACCGTGTGTTTGCTGCATATAAAAGAACAGAACCAGTAGATAGCCAGAATCACTTTGTGGGGCTTGTTAATTGCAGAGAAATTAAAAAAAAATGGGTGAACCTACAGGATCAGTAGACAGAGATGTATCTTGTGGGTTAACCTAGAAGACGGAGCACAGTTCGGAGTCACAAGGGATTACAGACGCACGCTCACCTCCGACAATCCAATACTTTTGTTTTTTGTTTTTTGTTTTTTTTTTCCTGCTATGCTGGAGTAATATTTCTACAGGTTTTTTTTTTGTCTGTATACATTATGTACAGTTAATTATCTCTTTCCCTTTGAAAAAAATTAATGCGGTCTTTTAAATGAAATTTGGTTTTGGTGAAGTCGAAAAAGCAAGGAAATACTGGTTAACACACACAGTGAGTGACAACACGGAGTTTTGGTGCCTAAACAGAGAAGGACATCAACTTGACCTGTGATGTGTTGACATTTTTTTCCCCCCTTAAAAGCTACAGAACCTCTGTAACCTCTCTTTGAGGGAGGGGGAGGAAGAGCTATGCTACGTGAACTAGGGTGTTTTGAAATGTTGGCGATGGTGATTCCCGTGGGCCCTTTCGTCACAGCCTGGTGGTTGACAGCAGTGTGTTCCTGACTGCAGTGGTCTGGGAAGAGATTATTGCCTGCCTGTTGAAGCTGCCTTTAGGATTCTTTAGGGAGTGAGCAAACCACTCGTTTGTGCAGACGCCCCTGGACGGTGCCATTCAGGCCTTTAGCAAAGAATGAACCTATCAAGGAATGTCAGAAGAGTCCTGAGCCTGCCTCTGACTGGGCTGTTCCTGTCCCTAGGTAGAGGGCCTTGCAGGAAGTTTCTCTGGGCCGCACCGCACCCCCCAGCTGGTGGGAGGGCTGAAGGTCATGGTCGTACTAATACCTCACAGGTCAGAGCTGCTTCCCAGTGCAAAGCTCTCCTGGATGAATGAGATCAAGTGTCCATCCTCAGAGTGACCCTGTGAGGTAGGCAGGATGGGTGTTATTTCAACCCCAGTCTGTTACAGAGGGGAAACCGAGGCTCAGAGAGACACTGGTGACTTGCCCAAGGTCACGGAGAGAGTCTGAAGGGACGGAGGACTCAAATCCAGGTCTGACTCCCAGGCCAGTGCTCTTTGGGGTTCAATTACAAGGAAAGTATGTCGTGATGGATGGGAACCAGCCTGCTGACTGACCGCCTCAGTGACACCCTAGGCGGGCACTCACGGGTTGGGGCTGGAGGGGCACTGGAGGGCTACCTTCTGGAAGCCAGGGGGCCCTGGGCCAGCAGCTCTAGCTCAGGAACACAGAGATGACTTTTAGCAGAATGCCCCTGATTCACTTTGGTCAAAAACAAAGTCAGTGTGTTGGGGGAGGGGGAATCCCAGCAGCCCTTGGGCCCCCATGGGAGAGGTTAAAGTGCACAATCTTTCTTTATCGTGTTTTCTGGGAGCAGACATTCCATGATTAGCTCAGGTGGTTCCCCTTATTACCGGGAACCCTAAATTTGAACACAAGGACATGGCCAACACGGTAGGTGCATGACAGACTGTCTGTTGCATCCTGCAGAGCATGTCTGCAGTGCGGTGCCCTGAATCCCCACAGTCCCCGGAACGGGTGTTATTGTGTTAATGTGTGGCATTTATCAGAGAGTAACAAACATCTCTCTTCTGATGGATGTCCCCTGGGAGCATGCGCAGCTGCCTGCTCTGGTTCCCCCAGCCCCAGGGCAGTGCCCGGCTACTGCCCTGCTGACTCCCTTGTTCCAGGAAGTCTGAAGTGGACTGGGCCAGCTGCTGGGGACCTGGTGGCCCTGCTCACCTTCTCCCCCAGAGTGGAGAAGGGCTGGTGTGTGGGGGCGGGCACCACCGATGACGTGTGTGCAGAGTGCCGAGGGCCATTTCTGCAGAGCCCTTGCTCTGGCCACTTGGCGAGGACAGCTGGAGTCCGAGGCCTCTCTCCTTTGTCTAGAGTTTGATTTGTTTTTGCAAGTTTCAGACATCCCAACTCCTCTTTGTTTGTAGACGCCAAGAAGGAGAAGTCATTGTCATTCCTCTCCTCCGTGAGAGTAAGACCTTCACAGATAAGGCTCGAGGTCGGTGCCGAGTCCCGCTCTGCCTGAGCGCCATTCCAGCAGTCTGGAGAGGCAGCATGGTGCCCAGCTTCTCGCCGTGTGCCTGTGGCAGGCGCCTTGGCCCAGCATGGTGCTGTCCCGGGGAGGCCCCGGCCCCAGGCCTCCCACCCCTACAGGCCCGAGACCATGACTCGGAAGGAGGGTGGTACGTGTCTGTGGCGAGGGCTGGCGGTAGGGCTGACACAGGGGCTGACGCAGCTGGCATCCACGCCTCCGATGGATGGGAGGTAGGCGTGGTGAAGGATGGGGAGCTGGAGCGACAGCCGGCGCTGGATGCTGCAGGGGAGACAGGAAGAGTTAGTGAGGGCTGGCTGCTCTGCCGAGAGCTTCTTGCTCCTATTTTGGCTAAAAAAAAATTCTGAAGGTAGTAGGAGTCTGTGTCTCTTTAAATCCACGATCTGTGGGTTTAATCGTTTAAGCCTTCAGACATGGGGCAGGCATTTGTAAGAGGCTCACGGGTACCTACTATTGGAAATAGCCAGAAAGAGTAGCAGGAGCAAGAAGGAGTCTTGCCATCTCCCTATCCCCAGCCCCCGCCCCGCCCCCCGCCCCGCCCCGCCCCGCCCCGCCACCCCGCCTCCGCCCGCCCCACGGAGGCTCTCTGACTACCGTAAATATCCCGGCAAAATTAGGAGGACCCACCAATGCCTCACCACTCATCTCAGGTTACACAAGCCTCCGCGCGCTGTGGCTTTCAACCCCTGACCCCACAGCTGCCTGTTCCCTCCTCCCTGCCCTCTGCCACTGCTGAACCCAGCAGCCAACCTTTCCCAGCAGGATTCTCCTTGCCCTTTCACACCCTGATGTGGCCGTGACCTTCAGGGCCCTTATTAAGAGCTCTCCAAATGCTCTGGGTGAATCCGTCAGTCTTTTCTCCCCAAATCCTGCCCTCTGGTGGCTCATTTCCATGACAACCCACTTGGGGTGTTCTTCCACATCTTTGCGTTTGTATTTCCCATCTGGAATCTTCTTCCTCTGGAGCTCGTGACCAAGTTTAAGTATCATTCTCTTGGTGGTACTTTCTCTGGGAGTGAGCCCCTTCCTCCTCAGAGTCCCCAGAGCTCTAGGAAAGACGTCAGAGGAAGCTGAGCAGTGGACAGGACTGAGCTGGCAGTGGGAGGAGGCACTTGGATGCTACCGATGGTGCAATAAGGGAAAAGGTAGCTATCCTCTGGCCCTCTTCTCCTGGCCGCATCCTTAAAGACTTAATGATCATCAAGTCAGCGAGTCACTTTAATATTTAGTAAGTTTATAGGGAATGTGCCAAGGGGGTGGCTTCTCTCTCTGTGTCATTTTTGCTGGACTTTGCATTGCAGTGTCTCTGAGGCTACATTCTAGTATCCAGGTTCTCCGTTGCAAACCAAACCAAATCAAATGGAGATTCTCACAAAGAAAAAAAATTACAGGAAACAGGGGGCAAAGCATCGCTACCCCACCTAAGGCAAAGAAAGGCACGGCCCCTTCTGCAAAATATTTAGGGAAAGACCAGCTAAGCAGAGCCAGGGAGGCTGGGCCCTTGCTTCTGTGGAGCCAAGAAGCTCTGTGGTGGATGCACTCAATCCAACAGGGTGCACCCCAGGGTTTACTCAGGGCTTGATGGTTTCTGAGACGCGTGGGTGCTTATGCAGTGTAGCCCTGCCCTGAAAGGACCTGTGGCTCAGAAAGAATTCCCAGATACATCGACGTTCACAAAAGAGAGTGCTGGGCATTTCGTGGTTGTGATTCCATGCTGAGAATCAGCCTGGTAGGTACCAGGGACATTCTAACATTCTAATTTCATCGGAAGGAAAGCACCCATGGTTCTCCTTGCTGAGAACAGAGACAGTGGAGGGAGCCTGGGACCCAGTCACTTTCCCTGATGGCTAAACTCTCTCCACAGCGTTAGCCTTAGGGTTTTCCAAAACCCCTCAGACGACGCACTGGAGAGGAAGCAAGATCTTTTTCTCTTACTTCATTTTGGCCACATTATAAATATGTCTATTTTTCTATTACCTAATTTATATGTCCCAGTTTCTTTTTGGGATATAGGGAAACTAAGCTGTCCAGTGTTGGCAGCTGCTGGGTTGGTAACATTTACAGACTGGGTGACTTTGCTGGTTCTTGTTAGCTTGTCACTTCCCAGATGCCATGTCAGAGTTTATGTATCTACCTACTGCTTCCAATAAGCTGGAATGAGCGAAAGTCGCTGTTGGGGACAGAGTTGAGACACACAGGTCTATGATTTCTTCTCTGACGTGTCTTTTTTTAAATTAACAGCCCCATTTCATTTATCTCTAAGCACCGAATACGAGCACTCTATGCCTTGCCTTTTTAATTAAGTAGTTACCCTGTCGGGGCTGGGGATTTAGCTCAGTGGTAGAGCGCTTACCTAGGAAGCGCAAGGCCCTGGGTTCAGTCCCCAGCTCCGAAAAAAAGAACCAAAAAAAAAAAAAAAAAAAAGTAGTTACCCTGTCAAATAGAAGGAAGGCTCTACAAGGTATGGGCAGGAGAGAGGGAAGGTATCTCTGTTTTGGACACTACTGTGTCCCCAGTGTCTGTCTGAAGCTAAGAGATTTTAACTGTCCCTAAGCATCTGAGTCTCACCAGGTTACAGTTTGCACACACCGAAAGCCGTGTGCTCGGATGGAGACCATTTTATGGTGGATTTAATGTTTGGACAGTACCGAGTTCAAATCCTACTTCCTGCATTCAGGTACTGGGTGAGCTTGTTTGGGTCCTCTCCCCTTTTTGGATGTTAGTTTTCTCGCCTGTCAACAGAGCCTCGTGATATGGCTGCTTCGCTGGGTCATGCAGAGCTCAGATGAAATAATCGGTGTGAAACTGCTGTGCACGTTGGAGAGAGCTGTGCAGGGGCAGTGTGCTCTTGGGCACGGGTCCTCTGGGGAAGGTACTTACTGCTCCGGGGAGTTGATGTCTTCTATGGGGTCTTTGCATGTTCTTGAGGGCTCTGTCGTGTTCCACTGGAGCTGGGGGTTTTGATCGAGGTGATTTTTTAGAATGGCCTTTCCTCCATCTGTTGAAGACAACATCACAACTTCTGTTAGGTTGGGTTTGTTTTTTTTGTTTTTTTTTTTTAAACAGCAATCATGAGACCTTGAGGATGCTGTCCACGGAGTAACAGAGTCCATGGTCCCTCTTCATTCTCTGACTCAGAGTCTGCCCCTCAGCCTGTCTGGACCCACGAAGGAGCTGTCACCCATGGACAACAGCCATGGGCTGGGAAGTGTGCAGCTGGATGGAAGGAAGCGAGATCTGTTTTGGACGCTGCTGTGTCCCCAGCATCTGTCTGACACTAAGAGACTTCAATTATCAATAAGGATATGAGTCTCACAAGGTTACAGTTTATACACAACAAAAGCAGTGCATTCTCTCTTCTTTCTATTTAAGAAAGAAAAAAAAAAGGCAGGTGATAATCAAGTGGACCAATATGGGCTGTGTACTTAGCCTGAGGAAGTCTAACACTAAAGTCCTCTCTGGGCATGGGTGTCCAGTGAGAAAGGGGAAAGTTATCTATGGTATGTTGTGGATAAAATTCACAAAAATTAAAATGAATAGGAAGAAACTACTGGTGGGGGTAGCAATTGTCGCATCTTTACTGAGAAGCCCGGTTAGTGTTTACCAACCAGTATAAAAGGCGCGTGTCCCTCGCCCAACAACATTAAGGATTGAACTCAGCGTCTTGTGTATGCTAGGTAAGCACTCCAGCACTGAGCTACAGCCCTAGTCTTTTTTTTTTTTTTTTTTTTTTTTTTTTCTTTTTTTTGAGCTGGGGACCCGAAAAAAAGATTATTTTTTTTTTTTTTTTTTTAAAAAGATTTTTATTTTTATGTTTGTATCTGTGTGTTTGTCATGTGCGTGTAGGTGCCCAAGGAGACCAGGGGAAGGCACCAAGTTCCTTGGAACTGGAGTTACCGGAGGTTGTGAATCTCCTGTAGGTTCTGGGACTCAAACTCAGGTCCTCTGCAAGAGTAGTAAGGGTTCTTAACTGCTGAGCCATCTTCCAGCTCCCCGAAGGCCTGCTTAGTGTTATTTTATTATCCCAAGACAGTGTCTTCCTATGTTGCCACGGCTGGTCTTCAGCTTGTAAGCCCCCTGCCTCAGCCTTCTAAAGAGATGGGATACATATATAAAACTCTGGCCAGAATTCCTGCTTCTGGGAAGTGCCCCAAGGAGGAAATCAAGGCACGAATGAGGACATGCACAAGATGCTCGGCCCAGCCACATGTAATACTGAGACGTTGCTGTTCGCCTAAGTCCGTCCAGCAACAGTGAACTATTTACCCAAGCTCTGTGGACTCCACTCAAAAGAATGCAGGGCCACATACCATAGCTAAATAAATCCCTTCTCGGGCTTCCAAAACATCTGGAGACATATGTGGAGTCTGTATCCCACCCAAGAGATTGGGGTTGTCTTGGCAGGGCTGCATAACCGTTCTTTTGTATGTTTTTTTGCTGCCCTGGAAGACAGTATAGGGATGCAGTTCTGCATCCATCAAGGTGATCCCCATTATTCATGGCTTCGGCCTTTGCAAACTCTTTTACTTTCTCAGATGGACTTGCCACCCTGCCATCAATACTTTAGATGCACCTTGGTCATTTGGAGTTGCCTGGCTGGCCTGAGGCCAGCCTTTCTTTGTGCAGCTTCCACACTGTTCTAGCCTTGAAGTTGCTTCAGGGATGCTTGACACATTCTTGCTTTTTTCTACTGTCAGCTTTGCTGTTTAAAATGGTCCCCAAGTGTAGGGCTGACTGTTCCTAAAACACAAATGTCGGGCAAGCTTCTGTCAGGCACGAGCTAGAGAACTGTTGGCCATGCACATAGTGTGTGTCAGGAAGGTGATGTGTACAGAACAAACATTTACAGCAAGATATTGATTGGCTGCCAACCTGGGAGGAGCTCACGGGAGTCTCACCTTCTCCTTCCCTGGAGCATTGATCGGTGTTTGCCAGTATTCATGGTGATCTTGCAGAACATAACTTACGCCAATGCCCGGCTAACAAGAATCAACTGTATAAGCCCAGTGCTGTGGTTTGAACATGTCCTTTTAAGTCCACAGTTTTATTTTTATCTATTTATTTGAGAAAGAGTATTATTATCAAGTCGCCCAGGCTAGTCTTAAATTGCTGGGCTCGAATGCTCCCCAGGCCCCAGGCTTCTCTGGGTTGCTAAGGCTATAGGCACACAGGAACATAATGGTTGTGTTAGAGATGGTGAGTTCAGAAGGTGATCGCGTTTAGAGGGCGGAATCCTTAGGGGAGGGCTTAGTGTCCTTCTAAAGGGGCTCAAGGGACAGGGCTTGAGCCTTTTCTGTCCCTCCCACCTCGGAGGAGACTTCTTCTCTTCCAGAAAATGATGTGGTCCAGGGCCCATCTCAGAATCAGAGGCAAGGACCTCTAGACACGGAGCCTACCAATCCCCTCCTTCTGGACTCCCAGCCTCCAGAACTATGAGAAAACACATCTATGTTTTGGCTTCTTCCTTCCTCCTCCTCCTCCCCTCCTCCCCTCCCTCCCTCCCTCCCTCCTCCCCTCCCTCCCTCCCCTTCCTTTTCCTTCCTTCCTTCCTTCATTCATTCCTCTTCCCTCTTGACCTCCGTCTTCTGTGTGTGTGTTGTGTTGTATGTGTGTGTTGTATGTGTGTGTTGTATGTGCATGTGTGTGTGTTGTATGTGTGTGTGTGCTCACACCATGGGTGTCATTCCTCAGGCACCCTGTCATACACCTAGCAGTCATTCCTCAGATGCTGTGTACTTTCTACCTTTTGCTCCTATTCTTTGGGATAGAATCTTTCATCAGCATGGAACCTGCTCAGGAGGCCTAGCCGACTGCTCAGGGAGCCCTGGGGTTAGCTTGTCTCTGCCTCTCCGGTGCTGGGATGGCAGCATGTGCTCTGACACTTGGCTTTTCATGTGTGTTCTGGAAATTAAACTCAGTTCAAAACTTCAACCATTTTACCAACTGCACCATCTCCCAGACCGTTTCTGCCGCATTTGATTGCCAAGATCGCGTTATTTGGTTATAGCAGCACGAAATCCATTACACACAGACCGAATGCCAACAGCGGAAAGTGGCTCAGAGCAAGGCCTGCTTCGAGCAGGTATATTTGCGTACGGCTTCTTTCTTGCCTTTTTCCTTTCTTTTAAAATTAGGCTTATTCATTTTATTTTGTGTACGAGTGTTTTGCCTGCATGCATATCTGTGTACCACATGTGTGCCTAGTGCCCATGCAGATCAGAAGAGGGCATTGGATCCTCTAAAACTGGAGTTGTGGATGGTTTTGAGCCATTGTATGGAGCTGGGAAATCAAACCCAAGTCCTCTTACCCACTGAGCCAGCTCTCCAGCCTCTCACTGTTTGCTCAACAATGTATAGCTTTGGGCAGAGGCAGGCAGGTCTCTGTGAGTTTGAGGCTAGCCTGGTCTACAGAGTGAGTTCTAGGGTAGCCAAGGCTACACAGAGAAACACTGTCTTGAAAAAAAAATAAAAACCAAAACAAAACCAACCAAAAACCAAAAACCCTCAAAATAAACAATAGATAGCTTTAAAAAAAAATCAGTATTTTACTGCATAGATCAGGTTATCCCCAAACTGAGAAAGACCTCCCCCTTCTGGCACTACGTACAAGCTTACCACTTGGTTTCATCTAGAACTTCCTCATTTTCACTTTTTATATTTAAATCTGTGTCCATCTGTATATTAGCGTTTATGTTACAAAGTACAGCACAAAGTGAGGCTCTACCTCTGTTCTTCCCACATGGCTACTCACTTAGCTCAGGGGAGTTAGCTGGAAAACTTCCCTCCGCTAATCTGAAGTGCTTTCCTTTGTAAAGGAATTACTAGGATATACAGGGTGTCACTATGCAGCTCTGGCCGGTTGGAGCTCACTATGTAGACCAGGCTAGCCTCAAACTCACAGAGATCCTCCTGCCTCTGCCTCCTGAGAGCTGGGATTAAAGGCCTGTGCCACTATACCTGGCCCAAGAGTAATTTTTATCCTTTAAAATTCTGTTAACTATTTAAATTTAAAGATTTCTTTACAATTAACGTTTTGTGTAACACACACACACACACACACACACACACACACACGCACGCACACACACTATGCATATGTCTCTCTGTGTGTGAAACTTCTAAAGACTACATACCTAGAGTCCCAGCACTTGCAGGTAGAGGCAGGAAGATCAGCATTCTAGGTTACCCTTTCCTGACTACATAGAAAGTTCTAGGCCAGCCAGCCAGGCAGTGGTGAAGCACGCTTTTAATCCTATCACTTACAAGGCTGACATAGGCAGATCTCTCAGTTTAACAGCCTGGTCTACAGAGTGAGTTTAAGATTAAAAGAAATGAAATATTTTCATCTTTATTGATTTAAAAATAGATTTTTTCCACACACTGGAGGTTGGACCCGGAACCTGGAGCACGACAGGCAGGTCCTCTATAGTGAGCTGCAACCACATCCCATAAAACAGCCTCATAGCAAATGGTGCATGTGTGCTGGCAAACACCAAACACCAGGGGAGTGCTTGTGTACAGTAAAAAGCAAGGGAATGCTTGCATACCGCGCTCTGCAGTACCGAGCCTTTCCGTCAGTACAGGGCGGATAGCCTGCTTGTTCTCTCTCCAGTCCTTTAAAAACTGCACTGTTCACAAACACTCACATATGGCTGTATGTGCCACCCCACAACCATGAGTCTCTCTCTCTCTCTCTCTCTCTCTCTCTCTCTCTCTCTCTCTCTCTCTCTCTCTCTCTCTCTTTCTCTCTCTCTGTCTCTGTCTCTCTCTCTGTCTCTCTGTCTCTCTCTGTCTCTCTCTGTCTCTCTGTGTGTGTGTGTGTGTGTGTGTGTGTGTGTGTGTGTGTGTATTATAATGCTGGCCTCTTGCACTCAGAGATCTAACTTACGTCTTTTTAAAACATTTAAAAGAGACTATTTTTCATGTGCGTTTGTCTGTGTGTGTGTGCACGTGTGTGCATGAGTTTGTGCGCCACAGGTATGCAGTTACACAACAAGGCCAGAAGAGGGCATCAGATCCCCTGGAACTGTGGCTCAATGTGGGTGCTGTGAACTGATCTCCGGTCTTCTCAAGAGCATTAGTGTTCTTAGCCATTGAATCACCCCCCCGGCCCCTTTAACACGACAGGCAGACCCTCTGTCGTTCAGCTATTCCATTACCCTCATCTCACCTTTAAGTGGCTGTGCATTGTGCTCTGTTTGACCATTTTATAACGGATGAAGTCACTTTAACTCATGCCCGTGAGTTAGGGGTAGTCTTTCCCATCTACCAATAATGTTACAGCGAGAGCTTAGGTGCCCCCGTGGATGCATTTCTTGCTGGGAAGCTACTAAGAGGGCCAGCCTGGCATCCCATGTCACAGGCGAATGTCCTCTTCCACATCCCCTGCCCACACTGGCTTTTGCTAAGAGACAGAGAGTGGCCCATGTCACAGTGACCTGTTCTCATGTGGTTGGTAAGAGGGGCATCATCGTGTCACACCTTCCTAACCTCCTCCTGTACACAGCTGAGATGCTCCTTAAAGTGTGAAGTAAATGTAAATCATCCTCTCTGTGGCCCAAAGAGGGAAATAAAGCGCGTCCCCATCAGAACACCGGGGTGCCAGCTATGCTGTGTACAAGGGACATGGCACCTGAGGGTGGGAAGTTGGAACCCAGAGCTGGGAATGGGAGGAGAAGACTGAACAGAGGTGTAGGCAGGAGATGAGGGCCTAGGTGCTTCCGTCCTGTCTGTCTGTGCTCACGGCTTCAGAACAGCCCCGTGTTCTCTCGGAGCCCTAGCTTCATCTACAAAGTGACAGAGCCCATCTGTGGACCCTGCCCCTTCTCACCTGTGCTCTCTGTGAAGTTGCCCAAGCTGAGGATGTCGTTGAGCTCTTGGTAGTGATTCTGTTTGATGTATGTGGTCTTCTCTGGTGTATCTTGTAGCTGCATGGTGACTTCTTCCAAGTCTTTGTCCAGCTGGAAGACAAGACTCCATCTAAGGCCAAGTCCCCAGCCCCAGCCCCTGGGGTTCCACCTCTGTATCGCCCCCCAAAAGTGGTGTTTCCAGACAGAGTTTCTCTGTGTAGCCCTGGCTGTCCTGGAGCTCACTCTGTAGACCAGGCTAGCCTCAAACTCAGAGATCCACCTGCCTCTGCCTCCAGAGTGCTGGGATTAAAGGTGTGAGGCATCACCTTGTCATGGCTTCTGCATCTAGAGAAGGACTGTGCTGCACTCATTCAAGCAGGAGCTGAGCTGAGATGGACCAGGGGTTGGCAGTCACATGACCTCTCTAGGCTTGAGCCTTGAGTAGGTCCAAGCAAGACCAGGAGGCAGGGCAAGCATCAGGGATAAGTGGAGAGGCCAACTCAGTCCAAGGGGAGACAGGCTGTACTTCCCGGCTCTGTACTGGGCTTGTGAGTCTCAGCCTCTACTTGTGGCACAAAGGCATCACCTCCTCATAGGATGTGTGGAGGCTCAGTGAGATGATGCATGTGATGTTTATCCTGGTGCCTGACATGAGGAGGGAACGAACTGCTAGAGGACTATCAGAACTATCATAGCTACCCAGCAGAGGCAGCCAGGAGACTCACAGGCAGAGCCCCACATCTCTGAGCCCTACCCTATCATACAGGTCCAGCCGGCTGGGGTCAGCTGGGGGAGCTGAGCACGAAGAGACTCAGTCATACTCAGGTTACAGAGGAACCAGAGCAAAGCCAGGAAAGTACGCATGGGTGGTGGACAGTGGTAGTTGGGGTGGCTAGTGGGTATCTGACTACAGAACACAAAGGGAGTTTTAGTAACTGAATCACTCTTCTGAGGTCGGGGCCAAGTTGCTGCCTAATACGTTTCTACATGAATGAAAAAAGCCCTCCTATTCTTATTTGTGCTACATAGAGGCAGTGCTGGGAGCCGGGGATCCGTCCAATGGGACGTCGATTGAGGCTCAGTTCTGGGGCAAGCAAAGCCACACTGGGGCTCTCAGCAGTGGGTGATTACACTGCTGGAAGGAAGTGGAAGGCTTAGACCAGTGCTGTGCTGTCACTTGGTATAGAGTCTGATGAACTAGCAATGGGCTTGGAGCGGCAAAAGCTGATGCTTTCTTTGCCACAGAAGCTGGTGCAGGATGCGCCCATCTTAAAGCATTTCCATAGTGTGGAATGAGTGTGCTGGCTCCCTGTGTGGCAGGGGTCTGTGAACCCCACAGAGGTTGCTGGACCTAGCAAATAAAAACAGAGAAGTCCAGTGCAGTTCAAGAGCCATCTTTGCAGTTTAGGTACAGCCTGCACTTGGTAAGCCGTGTACCAAAGGGATCTCTAACAGGCCCAAGCCTTGCAAATCTGGTGTTGTTGGGCCCTGACCTCTCTCCTCCCACCCCTTGTTAAACCGTTAGATTACATTTCTAAAGCTAGCCATCAAGGTCTGGTGCCTGATTTGGGCACTTCCTTTACCTGTCTAAAACACTAAGGTCCAACTATCAAAACACCAAAGTCCAGCAATCAAAATTCACTACTTGGCTATTCTGACTAAAATGTCCAATCAGAATCCACCAGCTCATCCTAGCACAGACTTGCCCTTTTCTCCTTAAAAACCAGTCCTGCAGAGTTACCTGCTGCTGTCTTTGCCAGATCCAGAGGCAGCCCCTAGCTTGTCCCTCTGGGGGAGTAATCTTTGTGCTGACTCCAAGGCCCCTTCATATACTTACTGAAAACAGGATTTGAAATTCAGAATCAGCTGGTCGCTCCATATGCAATCTAGCAACCAGCTTCGGCCCTGCAAGTGTCTGGCAAGAGGCTACATTTCCCAGTCTCCTCTGTGCTCTGTGGCTAAACGAGTTCATGAAATTTTTGGCAGCACAGGGAGACAGAACAAAACCGTAAGCAAATTGTGTGTGTGTGTGAGTGTGTTTGTGAGAGAGAATATGTGTATGAATATGTGTGTGTTTGTGTGTATGTGTGAGAGAGTGTGCGTGTGTATGAGAATATGTGTTTGTATGTGTGTGTATGAGTGTGTGTGTGAGAGAATATGTGTGTATGAGCATGCATGTGTATGCGTGAGAGTGTGTGTGAGAATACGTGTGTATATGAATGTGTATATGTGTGTGTGCATGTATGTGAGAGAGTATGTGTGTGAGAATATGTATGTATGTATGTGTATGAGTGTGTATATGTGTGTGTGCATGTATGTGAGAAAGTTTGTGTGTGTGAACATGCGTGTGTATGTGTGAGAGAGTGTATGTGTGAGCATGCTTGTGTGTATGTGTGTGAGTGTGTGAGTGTGTGTGTGTCACTTGCTTACGGGGTAATCCCTTATGTGGGCTTTCTGTGTCTCTTCTTCCTGAGACTGAGGCCATGTCTTTGTCCTACTGAGCCTGGGGAATGGGCAGGAAGCGGAAGAGAAGCCACACCCCACAAATGACCCCGCCCAGCTGTGACCCCAGTCCTCAAGTCCACTAAGTAAGAGAGAAGTAATATTCTTTCTTTTTTCCATATTGCTATGCAGCCCAGGCTGGCCTCCAGCTCATAGCCCTCCCTTTCTAGCCTCCTTTTTGGGGCTACTTGCTTTTGAAACCTTTGTTTCTGTTGCTTGGCCAGCACCCTAACTTGACTCAGCCCAGGTGTAGGTCAAGTCAGAACCCTAGGAATTGAGAATGAGAGGGAATTGGGGTTCCCTCTCATTTGAGGGTGTGGCTTAGACATAAAGCACCCTGCTATGCTCTCTCTGGACTATTCAAGAAGCAATTCAGAACGAGGGTGGGATGGGGGGCAGGTTAGCCACAGCACAGCCATCTCTGGGGAAGCCTGTCTTTGCACCCTTTTACCATGGGAGTTATGGGGTCCTCCTCCTGGCACTAAGTTTGGATCAGATGTGCTTAGCTCCCTGCTGCCATGGCCTGGGGTGCTCTAGAGGACTATGGAGCAGGGGTGGGTTGGAGACCAGGAAGGGACCGGGGCAGGAGGACGGGTGGCCTCCAGATGTGGACGCACCTCTGTGATCTTCATTCGCAGGCGGTGGTTTTCTGACTGCAGTCCCTCCAGGCGTGACGTGCTCGCCTGGTTCACGCTGGTGACTGAAGTGGAGGTCTTCGAATCTTCTTTCTTCTGGTTCTGTGTGAACTGGAACCGCCTGTTCTGAGTGGCTGCATCAGGGTTTGTCCTCAGAGTGATGAGCTGAAGGGACAGAGGTGGCTTGCGGTGAGACTCCTGCAGTGCTCCTCTGTCTCCCCAACCAAGTCCGAACCGACAGGCCACCCCCTCCCCAGAGAGGCCCACGCTGAGCTCTGGCACAGGCTTGGGCATGACCGTGGGCAGGCAGCTTTAGCCTCAAAGTCCTTCTGGGATACGAGAGTCAGCCTTCTGACTGGCTCATTCATACCCTACCAGAGGGGCAGAGGCAGTCCAAGACCTTGGGCAAGATCCCATTGTGGAGAGTTTCTACAACAACAAGAGGGAAGACAGTGAAGACGACTCCATGGTGAGTTAGAGACTAGCTGTCGACCTGTTTGTCCTGGCAAAGGCACTTTGCAGCTCAAAACCCCTCACATCTGTTATAATACAGGTTCTGTGGGGAAGGGGTCTGGACACGATCGAGCAATTGAAACTGATTTTTATTTCCTTTTTAATGATGCGTGTGTGTGTGTGCATATATGTGGGGTGCTCATGTGTGTGCATGCAATGCAGGCGGGGGTGAAGGCCGGCAGTTAGATCCTCTGGGGCTGCAGTTAGGTGTGGTCGGGTGCTGACTGGGTGCTGGGAACTGAGCCTAGACCCTGCGTGAGAGCAGTTTGGGCTGTTAACTATTGTAGTACCTTCGCAGCCCCATTGGGGGAAAAAAACTTGAGACAAAAACATTGCCCCATGACTCTAACCTTATCCACACATTCTAGAATCCTCTCTAGCCCATGGTGGGCTCTGGGCTTAGCCCTGGAGACCAGGAGTAGAGTTTCCATAGCCTCTATCAGGACTCCTTAGCCTTGGGTGTGGGTGTGAAGAAGAGCTTCATTGTCATCGGCCAGAGGGATTCAGGCAGGAGTGGCTACCAGGACCTGCTGTGCTGTGGGTGAGGGGGTGGAGTGGGGTGGGGAGTTGGGGTCGGGTTGAAGGATAGTGTGTTCCCAGCACAGGCAGAGGAACTTGGGGGAGGGGTATTGTTATCATCACCCTTATTACTATCGTTATTATTTTATCATTGCGTGGGCACATAGCAAGGTATGCGTGTGAGGGTCAGAGAACAGCTTGTGGGGCCGGCTCTTTCCACGTCTCTGTGGTTTCAGGGCTCCAGTTCAGGTTGTCAGCTCTTTGTGGCAAGGGCTTTAGCCTCTGACTCATCTTGCTAGCTTTACTTTTCTTTTTTCTAATATATTCAATTTTTAAAGATTTATATATATCTGCGGTCAGGCTGCACAGGTCCCTGAGAGGTTAAAGTCTCTTTATTCATGGCTGCAAAGAATAATGCTTGCAAAATATCTCTTCAAGCTGGTTCTCTAGATTGGTGTGACAGCTGTATCCAACAGGGGACGTGTGGCTGCTGAGAGCAGTGAGTGCTGCCCCGCACACAGCCATAAGCTCACTAGAAACTACGCCTTGTCTTGTGTGTGAGTCTTAAAAACCCAGTTGAGCTAACAGTTGGTTCTTGAGCATGAACTTTGCAGAGGCCAACACTGTGTCACAACGTCAAAAGGCTGGGAGATGTGGGTGGATACTAAGAGGGGTTGTTCCTTTTGACCCGGTAACGCCATTTCTAAGGCTGTCTACAGCAGATAATTGGAAACAAAAGAATGTGCTATGCAGAGAAGAATGGTCTTTAAAAAACTACAGTAACTGGAGCATTCAGCAATAAGGGATCAAGGGGACATGACAGCAATGGACCCACCCCCAGTGATGCATGTGGGTGTGGGGAAGGACAAAGGGTGGAGAGCCTAGAAAGAGACACAAAGGAAAAGAGTGAGCGTGCTGCACTGAGACCAGGAGAGATGGCTCGGTGGTTAGGAGCACTCCTTGCTCCTGCAGAGGACCCAGGTTTGATTCCCAGCACCCACACGGTTCACACACCCATTTGTAATTCCAGACCCAGAACTTCTGACCTCTGAGGACACCAGACACGCACTCAGTGCATATATATACATATACATATATCCATAATACATAAATGGACATAAACATAAAATAATAAATTAAATAAAATACCTCAAATAAAAAAGCAAACCAAACCAAAAATGAAGGCCTGGCAAGATGGCTTAGTAAGGAAAGGTGACTGCCACCAAGTCTGATGCTCTGGATTCGAGCCCCAGGACTTAAGTGGTGGAGGGAGAGAACTGACAGTGTGTGCTCTGTCACTCCTGCATCCTCTCCTCGTATTACTACTTGGGACCACACTGCAAGAGCACACATGCATGCTTGCACCCACATTCTAAAAATATGACTTTAAAAGATCAACAGGAAACACATCATCAAACAGGGGTACCCAAGTAAACATTGATAGTTTGTTAATTTGGGGTAGGAGATCTCTCTCTCTCTCTCTCTCTCTCTCTCTCTCTCTCTCTCTCTCTCTCCCCTTCCCTCCCAACTTCCCTCCCTCCCCCTTTCCTATCTTGAGACAGGTTCTCTCTATAGCCCTGGGTCTCCTGGAACTTGCTCTATAGACCAGGCTGGCCTCGAACTCGGAACTGGTCTGCTTCTGCTGGGACTAAGCCATATGCCACCACTGAGCTCTTCTCTTTCTTTCCTATTTTTTTCTCTCTTTATGTGAGGTGTGTTTCCTGTACCTATTGTTAATGTATGTATACAAGCGTGTGTGGGTGCAAGCATGCATGTGTGCTCTTACAGTGTGGTCCTAAGTAGTAATACCAGGGAACAGAGACTGGGGGTGTATCAGCCCCCTGGTTTTCCTTCATCCTTACAACTGGTTTCCTGCAGAAGCCAAACATCAACAAAGGGTATCTTTACCACTTTTCCCCAAACCTAGATTTCACCAATTCAGCAGGACTGGCTGACCAGTGAGTTCCAGGATTCTTCTGCTAAGAGTATAGGCAGGCCTTGTATAGCTTTTTTAAAAAATGGATTTCTTTATAATTGAACTCAGATCTCACGTTTACATGAATTAGAAGAGATTAAGATGGGACAAAAGCCAGCCATGGTGGTGCACACTTACAACCCCAGTGCTATGAAGGCAGAGACAGCTAGATCTCTGGAGCTCTCGGGCCAGTCAGCCTAGCCAACCAATGGGCTGCAGAGCAGTGACCGACCATGTCTCAAAAATAAAGTGGCTGGAGCCTGAACAACAACACTGGAAGTTGTCTTCTGCTCTCTGCCGGTGCACATGTGCTTGCATGTAGGTACATGCACAGATGCACACACACACGCACACACACGTGTGTGTGTGTGTGCCCCTCCCCTCCATAGGTCCCTACAGTCCCCTGGTGATGGGCAGAGGCAGAGGCTGGTACCTTTGGCACAAACACCAGGCAGAGAGTGATGGTGCTGCAGAAGATGATGACCAGGGCCACAATGCAGAACTGCACGTTGGGCTGGTCACGTGTCAGGAAGGAGACGGCGGCCCCGATGATGCACATGATCCCCACGTTGTACACACTCATGCCGATGTACTTGCTGTCGTTGAGGGCAGGGATGCTCACGTTGCGGGTTTCCCATGCCAAGAAACAACCGAATAGCTGAAGTGGTGAACAGAAGGGGAAATAGTCATTTCCGGGAGGAGGCCACCAACTACTTCCACCCGGGGCCCCAAGGTCATCCCAGGGGAATGTAGACTGGCAGAGTGTCAGCCCCAGTTCTCCTTCACCCTCACAACTGACTGGTTTCCTGCAGAGACCTATAAAGGCCATAGGCAAAGGAACTTCACATACGATCTTGGGTGTTTTCTCTCACTCTCCAGAGAACACTGAGGTACAGAGAGGAAAGATGGCGGCCCCACATGGTATGGAATGGCAGGAATGCCCTGTGGCTCAACTTCTCTCATGCTCCCTGTGCAGAGCCACCCAGATACACAGATGTGTTTCCCATCCTCTTGGAACTGAAGGTAGCATATGGATGGGCTCTGGACAATGTCCTGTAAGAGGGTGTGGTGCACAAGTTCTGGGCTCTGCCTTTAGAGGGGAAGGGGTTGCATCGCTCCCTTCCTAACAGCAGATTGCGATGTGTGGCATGGATTGGGGACAAAAGACCATGAGAACTGCCAGGTCTAGACAACTGGCCTCTGGAGCAGGTTTGCTGAGAGGGAAACTGCCCGTGTCTTTAATCACCATTATTTGGGCTTCCTCTTGTGTGCAGTTCTTTTTTTCCTAAGTGATACCTCTCCCTACAGATGTAGACAGGAAAGAAATAGATAGCAGAGAGGCCCAAGGGAGACTTTAGCTCTCATAGTGCTCTGAGGGAGGGTTGGCCACAGGGGTAGTCCACATCCGCACCCCTGGGTGGTAGTGAGGGAGGCAGAAAGGAGACTTGAGCCTCCTATAGGTGTAGGGTCCTGGGTCCTTCTCATTAGTGCCCCTTCCAACCCAGTAACCAATGTCTGTCATTGTTCTGGTCACCTGCTTTCTGAGGGTGACTTAATTTGGCATCATGGGTCAGAAGCAGGTGAGATGAGCCAGAGGATCTGGAGCCATCTCTACAAGTCACTGACCGTGAGACTCCAAACAGGTCTCTTCACTTCTCAGGCCTCATCTGCAGTGTCTGGGAGATGGGGTAACACTGGTCTCCAGGGGCTTCTCTTTGGGTGAGGTGGGGGGAGATGCAATGATGGTTTTCTCTTCCCATCCCTATCCTTTTCTCTCAAGCGTGTCCTCTACAGCCTGATTTAATAATTTATTTGCTTCCTTATTTACTTATTTAGAGACTGGCTTCCATTCTGTAGCTCGGGCTGGTCTTGTCCTACTGCCCCAGTCTCTTGGGTGCTGGTTTAACCATCCAGGCAAGGAAGGAGGTATTCTAAACAGACACTTGTGAGCCTCACTTCGACTATCAGACTATTGATCAAGAATTCCTCTAGGAATCTCATGTGGAAAGGAGAGAAGGCCTGGGCCAGCCAAAGAGGAACATTGATATTGAAAAGAGATCTATAACTCATGGACAGCTCACAGGAGGGGCAATGATGGGCTGAAGGTGGGCAGTGCACACCTTGACGAGGACTCCTTGGGTATGTATAACTTCTTAAATATCAACGTTGCTTCCAGATCCTAGGGATAGACTTAGGAGGGGGTAGGGTGAGGTGGGGTAGCACTGGATTTCTTTCCCCTCTTCCCAATGTGGCCGCATTGAAACTCCCTTTTCTGCTTTTCAGATTGATTTGGCTGTTCTAATTGGTTTGTGGAAGATGGGTACCGAGCCTGGGTTGCTGGAGCACAGGTCTTACCTCACAGGCAGTACCTCAGTAACCCTGGAGTTACGGCTTTGTGCCCCAACACCTTGGACAGATTCTTTTTAAAATTTCCTTTACTGGGAAATGGCAGTCTTGGAAGCAGACACACAGGAAGGAAGCCATTGTCTGCTGGAAGCCAGCCCTGTGCAGGTCCTTCCCGCATGCTCCTTCAGTTCCCAGAGGCTGTGTCACCTCTCAGGAGAGGAAGCACAGGATGCACCAGGTGCACGGACCTGCCTGGGGCACATGGTGGTGGGTGACAGGGTTAGATGGGAGCCTGGAACTCTAGCTCTGACCGGAATGTACCAAACCAGCATGAGAGTCCTGCAGTGCCGGCATGTCTGGGGACCTGGGGACAGCTGCAAATCTCTGAAGAGTGTCAGGAGGAAACAGAGTCATATGTTCTTAGACTCCTGGGCACTGAGTTGAGGCGAGGAAGAACTTTCTGGCAACACAACCCATCTGGAATCTGTAGTGGTCCTCATGGAGATACTCACATCCAGATCCCCAGAAGGGGGTGGATGTGGCCGTGCTGGTGGTGGGACACGGGGTTGGGGGTGGGGTAGAGAGAATCTTTGGAGATACAGTTAGGGACCTGTGAGTAAAAAAATTCCAGATCATCTAGTTGATCCCTAAACCCAATGACAAGGATTTAGAGAGAAGAGGGAAAGGACTTAGAGACAAGCTATTAATCTTTGAGTCAAGGACTCCCTGGAGCCACCTTCACTGGAGGAGTCCGGGAAGGGACTTACAGCTTGCAGAGGAAACACAGCCATGCATCAGGAGGAGGACTGGGAAAATCATTTATGTTTATCTCCTAGGGCTGTGGTGGGGCCCGAGACCAGGCCAGCCCTGCATAGACTGAAGGCTGAGTCACACGGGGCATGCTCTGTTGATTTGCTTT